>NW_012115833.1:3434317-3457935 GCF_000951035.1 Colobus angolensis palliatus | reverse complement strand
CCCCCCGCCCCGCTTCTTTCTCCTCCAGCCTACTTTTCCCCTTTAAATACTGAAGTCCTCAAACTCATCTTTACAGAAAGTCCATAGATCTGTGTACCAGACCTGTCTGTAACCTTGGCAAAATAAGTTTCCAAACTGATTGAAACTTCTCAGATACTTTTTGATTTACACATATAATGTGCATTTTGAAAAAAAGAGAAAAAGAAAACAAATTATTCAAAAAAAGTTAAAATTCCCATACTGCCCAAAGCAATCTATAGATTCAATGCTATTTCTATCAAACTGTTTGCCTGTGTCATTTTTCATAGAATTAGGAAAAAACTACTTTAAAATTCATATGAAACAAAAAAAGAGCCTGGATAGCCAAGGAAAATGTAACCGAAAACACAAAGCCAGAGGAATCACATTACCTGACTTCAAACTATATTATAAGGCTATAGTAACCAAAACAGCATGGTGCAAAATGGACACTTAGGCCAACTGAACAGAACAGAGAAACCAGGAATAAAGCCATGCACCTACGACAATCTGATCTTCAACAAAGTCAACAAAATTAAGCACTGAGGAAAGGACTTATTTAATAAACGGTGCTGGGATAACTGGCTAGCCATATGCAGAAGAATACAACTGGACCACTACCTTTTACTATATACAAAAATTAATTGAAATTAGATTAAAGATCTAAAAGTAAAATCTCAAACTATACAAATCCTAGAAGATAACCTAGGAAATACGATTCTGAACATTGACCTTGGCATAGAATTTATGACTAAGT
The DNA here is from genome assembly GCF_000951035.1 of Colobus angolensis palliatus. Taxonomy (NCBI): domain Eukaryota; kingdom Metazoa; phylum Chordata; class Mammalia; order Primates; family Cercopithecidae; genus Colobus; species Colobus angolensis. The sequence continues at coordinate 3,457,160 of NW_012115833.1, read as the reverse complement.
CCTCAAAAGCAATTGCGACAAAACAAAGTTGACAAATAGGGCCTAATTAAAGAACTTTCGCACAGCAAAAGAAGCTATCAACAGAGTAAACAGGCAACACACAGAATGGGAGAAAAATATTTGCAAATTATGCATCTGATAAAGATCTAATATCCAAAATCTATACTAAACTTAAACCAATCAGCAGGCAAAAAATAACTCTGTTAAAAAATGGGCAAAGGACACGGAAAGGCACTTCAACAAGAAGACATACAAGCAGCTAACAAACATGAAAAAATTCTCAACATTACAAATCAGCAAAGAAAGGCAAATCAAAACTGCAATGACATACCATCTCATACCAGTCAAAACAGCTACTATTAAAAAAAAACAAAAACAAAGAAAAATAGCTACTATTAAAAAAAAAATCAAAGACTGTAAGTAAGATGCTGGCAAGGCTGTGGAGAAAAAAGAATGCTTATACAATGTTGGTGGCAACATAAATTAGTATGGCCAATGTGGAAAGCAGCTTGGCAATTTGTCAAAGAACTTAAAATAGAATTATCATTCAACCCGGCAATTCTAGTACTGGGTATACCCCCAAAGGAAAAATAAATCATTCTACAAAAAAGACATATGCATTCTTAGAGGCATTACAGCACTATTCACAGTGGCAATGGCATGGAATCAACCTAGGTACCCATCTATTGTGAACTGGATAAAGAAAACGTGGTACATATACACCATGGAATACTACACAGCCATAAAAAAGAACAAAATCTTGTCCTTTGCAGTAACATGGATACCGCTGGAGACCAACATCCTAAGTGAACAGAATACCAAATACCATATGTTCTCATTTATAAGTGGGAGTTAAACATTGGGTATGTATGGATATAAAGATGGCAACAATAGACACTGGAGATTACTAGAGAAGGGACATGATCTAGATTACTAGAGAAGGAATAGGGCAAAGGCTGAAAAATTACCTTTTGGGTACTACACTCACTACTAGGTGATGGAATCATTTTTACCTGAAACCTCATCCTATATACTCCTGTAACAAACCTGTACATGCATTCACTAAATCTAAAGCAGAAGTTGAAATTATTTTAAAAAGAAAAAAGTATCTTCGAATTAGGTGAGATTCAAAACAATATTCAGTGCATTAAACCTATTTAGAAATTGCTAAAAGATGATTAATAATGCTTTGATGACCCAAGGTACTACACATTCAGTTCCAAAGTGCTATATATATTTTAAGTTAATGACCAAAAAGTACATTTTTGTTTTACTTTATTATTAGAAAACATCAAAGGAAGAAATTTTGTATTAACTAAAATATCTTCTTAAGTAGAAAAAATCTGTCATTCAGGGTGAATGGTTTATTTTTACAAGAGTAATTATTTATATTTTTAAAGTTTCTTTAGCTACTGAATGCGTTTCTATGAAATACATGACCAAAATCTAATTATACAAAAAAAGAAACAGTCATATTTAAAAGTATAAATTATAACATTGGCAGAAAACTGAAGATTACTTGTTCCAACCAAAATCCACAATCAACTCTTAATTTGTTAAAATTAGTGAGGTGAAAATTAGAATATTCAAATGAGAAATTATAATATTCATTAAAGAGTTAATGAAAACATGTCTATCCTGAAACTTAGCATCTGGCAAAGATATCATCAGGTTTTTACTCCAACCATGTGAGGTTGCCACAGCACCGGTTGCAAAAATCATGCACAGTGTAAGCCACTTACATTCAGAAATCAATTTCCTTAAGGGGTCTCTGGAAGAAATCCAGATTCAATTTGAAAATTAAAGAGTGCATGGTCATGGTGACACTAAACAACTGAAGGGTGTGGAAGAAATAGCAGTGCTACATTGATTGCTTGACACATATTGAAGAGGCAACATGCAAATCATAATTCTACAAGGTACAAAAAATTGATCACTGAGAAAGAAGTTCTTGTAGTCAAAGTGTGTCATGCAACACATTGTGTGTGTGTATGTGTGTGTGGGGATGTGTGTTTTCCCCTCTGGCTGCTCTTTCTCCATGAGCAGGTCAATAATGATAAAAATTTTCCCTTATGAAATAGGGCCTCAATCCCTCCCTAGTGACAGTCCTTTTCAAAATAAAAATTCAAGGCAACGAAACATATACAGCTGAAAATCATCCAGAAGAAAAACATGAACTATCTTAATAACATATTAAATCTCTTTTCCTCGCCATACAGAGGTCATTATGTAGACCATAATGTGTGGTGGTGAATGAATGTGTGCCTGTGTGTGTGTGTTTATAGTTATTCATTAATATATTATTTATGGTTATCTCTGATTTGGGAAAGTCTATATAATTATATAAATCACGCATAAACATAATATATATGCATATTTACATATACACACATACTTGTTTTCAGTTCTCATATGGGTTAAAATGTACACATATTTTCTTCTACACATACATATACACAAATTTTAAAAAAAAGATGAGCTGTGTGTGTAATAATATTTATTTTCTTAAATACATTTTATAGATTAATATTAAATTGCATAAACCTATCTTTACCCTGTGGCTTTACCTTTATTTATTTATTTTCTATTTTTGGAGACAGAATCTCCCTCTGTCACCTAGGCTGGAGTGCAGTGGCCTGATCTCAGCTCACTGAAACCTCAGCCTCCCAAGTAGCTGGGACTACAGGTGCCCACCACCACTCCCAGCTAACTTTTGTGTTTTTAGTAGAGACAGGGTTACCCCGTGTTGCCTAGGGTTGGTCTCAAACTCCTGAGCTCAGGCAATCCACCCGTCTTGGCCTCCCAAAGTGCTGGGAATGCAGGGGTGAGCCACCGCACCCAGCCTTTTAAGTCGAACGATGAGTTAAGAGCATCACTTGTCTTGAATACTTGATAAGCTTCTCTAGAAGGCACAATGGGACAGTTAAGACTGCATGATTCCTAAAAGGATGGCATAAATCAATGTTGGTGTTTTGGTGTGTGTGTGTGTGTGTGTGTGTGTGTGTGTGTGTGTGTGTTTTTGAGGTGGAGTCTAGCTCTGCTGCCCAGGCTGGAGTGCAGTGGCGCGATCTTGGTTCACTGCAAGCTCCACTTCCTGGGTTCAGGCCATTCTCCTGCCTCAGCCTCCCGAGTAGCTGGGACTACAGGCGCCCGCCACCTCGCCTGGCTAATTTTTTTTGCGTTTTTAGTAGAGATGGGGTTTCACTGTGTTAGCCAGGATGGTCTCGATCTCCTGATCTCGTGATCCGCCTGCCTCGGCCCCCCAAAGTGTTGAGATTACAGGCGTAAGCCACTGCGCCCGGCCCCCCCACCTTTTTTTTTTTAATGTTGGTGTTTTATGCCTTGTACTCTGAATATAACTGAACAACCAAATTCTTCTGTTTCAGCAGTGTTCAAGAATCTAAGGTTCTAATTCAATTATTTTGGAAACCAGAATCTAAGCTTGGAGTTAGAAGCCATGTATTAATCAAGCAATGACAAAAGGTAACAGAGAATATAAAAAAAATAAATGATTACATTAAAAAATCAAACTACTAATCAAAATCTTATATTAGGCAATGTTTTTGCATCTTGCTAGAAGGTTATGGATTAAAATTATCTCCCAAAGTGGTTCATGATTAAACTACAACTCTTGACTGAGGATCATTTGTTGCTGTATACATGAGTGTGTGTGTGTGCGTGTGTGTGTGTGCGCGCACGTATGTGTGTGCTGGTAATTCAAATATGCAGAAAAACCATTATCCAAAGAGCCACGTTTTTATTTATGTTTCTATGCTTATTACTTAACAGTACCTGAGAATTCAAAGAATGTTCAAGTAAAATAAAATTTTAGAACTTGAAATTTATCCAAAAGTTATTTCCCTAAAATAGCCTTTTTACTCAGTTTTCATAATACCTGCCAGTCTATCATTAGAGATTCATTACTTTGGGTTTAGTATGGCCCTTTTCAGGTAGATTCTTTAGATAACATATAATCTAAATAATGAGGTAATCCATGTGTCTACCTAATGAGATTTGTTTTTATCAGACATTTTTGTAGTGACAATAGGTACCATGAAAGGATAAAAATATTTGAATTACTGTAAAATTATAGAAAGTTTAGGAAAATATTCTAATGTACAAATTTACATGGAGTCAATTTTATGTACTTCGGTGTAAATAAGAAGACACATTTCATAATCTGACTACTGCTTTTCAATGCTATTTAGTTAAATCTGTCACTGTTGATATTTTAACTTTCCTGAAAAGAAAATGGAATTATTTGAAACCACAATTCTATTGTGCTACTATTGTTTACTTTTCCATCAAAGGAAGTTTATAACATCCTTTATCCTGTTTATATATTTAATTACTAATTTCTTACATTTTGACACATAACACACCTTCATGGATAATTCTGAGACCAATTTAACACATACTTAGCATTGATTATTTGTCAACTCTCCCTTTCTTAATTTGGCCACCTTCATATGCATAGAAAATGCCATGTAGTGAACAACTCATTGAAAATGTGAGAATGTTGTTTTTATATGTTAAATGAATAATAAAGGTAAAATGATGATCATTGTTGAAACTTTATGTCACTTAATAAAAACCAACATTTCCAATGTCAATAGAAAAATTGTCATGCATTTTTTTCAGATTTTTTAAACTGTCACATCAATAGACTGTTTTTTTTATTGTTTGTTTTGTTTTTTACTGTGGAATAAAGAACCCCATCATTACATTGTCCTACTGTCTCATTATACACATCTCTGCTGTGCTTCCATCTGTTGGATGTTAATATAAAGTCAATGGGAACCATAGGACATTCAAAATTTTTATAGGAGCACATAGGTGATAAATGGCTATTGGGATTAAAAATAATAAAGGAATTTCTAGAAAACATCTAAATTGAAAATTATTTATAAGCAGATCTGATAGATAAATCCATCCTCAAGTAATAACTAGTTTATATCAAAAAACTAAGCTAAATGACCTTTTGTTAGTAACCAGTCAAACTTTAGTTCCTGCTCACCTATATACTCATCTGAAAGCATAGTGCTCACATTCCCTGAACATAGATTTCATATTATTTTCTGCTTCATCAAATATTTCACTTGTATTTAAACAGAATAGAGGATTCAAAAGCTAGCTGCATAATTCAGGCAAAAATATAGTTACGAAAATAAAGTTCAATAATTGTATTTTTGGGATTGATACTAATTAATTGAATGTTGATCAAGATATATTTTCTATATATGCATTAGTTATAAAATTGATAACTGTATAATACTTATAGTGTTATAATAAAACTCCAGTTACTTTGTTCAACCAGGAAGTATGCATATCAAATCCTTTGCTCAGAGTCTGGAGTAAAAAAGGAATTTCCAATTCATTATTCTGTCAATTCTCCAATCTTGTTATTTCTTATTCTTCTCAGTAGTTTCCAATTTAGGTTCTATGTATTTTGTCTGTCTTTTCTTTGTGAGCTTGCTCTTTGTTCTCTCAGTGTGAGAATTTGTGAAGTGCCCTCAAGGTACATATCCACCTTTAGATATTCAATTCAATTTCATTGTGTTTGTAGATTTCACTGTAGAAATAATAAAGTCTGCAGCATGGGGTAGAACAATAAACTTTGCACCTTCTGGTGCACTCAGAGGCATACATGTGTCTTTTTTTATTAATCTGTCTTGAGCAGCTACAGGTTTTAATTCTAAGTTTCTCATTGACATTCTAAATGTTGTGGGGTAAAGGGATTGGGTTATCCTGATATGAAACTATTTACTAAGCATCTATACTTGGAAGTGACAGTATATTTATATGTCATTGTTGGTGGAAAAAATATTCCAAGTAAAAACACATTCATCATGTCACACAAATATTTTCTTTCTGTAGTTGACATACTCAGCCAAATGTCAAGGTACTGGTACTCGAACCTAGAATTTTAACTGTGGCAATTGTGCAACTAAAAACTTTCTGGAAGGCAAAATATACCTAATGAATGCTTCAGGTGGAAAGTAACAACGTGATTTGCCATTATATTGTCAGAAGTGAATTATTTTTATTTGCATGCAGAAACCAGTAAGAAGGCATATCTGTATTTTGTTAGAAGTGTCATTTATGTACAGTGACTATGTCTACAGCATCTTGTAAGCTCCAGTAGAAAAATTAGATTAATAACATGGATGCATGGAATAAACCAACCCACTATCCTAATGGGAGAGAAAAACATAGGAATGTGCTTATAGCTATATAATATGCATTAAATATAGCTGTATACATACACAGTGAGAAGAGAGACAACTGTTTTGAACTTAAGAGAGAGATTATAGTTCTGCCTTAAAACAGAACAATGCTATGCCTGAAAGGCAAAACTTTGAGAAATTTTTTCTGGCAAGGGGAATGTAGTATGGAATTAACTTCTGTGCAAGAGTTCTACTTCAGTACTCTCTCAGATTTCATTGATATTCCCTTACACCTTCAAACTGTAAGGCTCATAGATAGAATTATCAGAACAGAAGGAACTAGGAGAGAGTATAATATCATAGAACTAGGCACTTTTACAGAATTTTCTTGACTGTTTATCCACAAAGGAATATAAAGAGCTCTAATACCCAAAATTTTGGATAGAAAACAAGCAGAATTTATTGTAAATTGTCTTTCAAATATGTTCTACTTCCTCACTGAACTATGTACCTTTAAAAATTTCATATGCAAAGAAAACTCAACTATGTTATAACCATGAGTTCAAAAAGGAAATGGGTTGCACACCATGATCTTCATTGTTATTTATCCTTTAATCAAGAACCAATTTGGAAAATGAGAAAAGCTTGCAGGACACATGACAAAAAGGAAAATAATTGTGATAATCTTGATAAAGAGCCTTCTTACTTTGTTTTCTCCTTCCCCATCTCTAAAAATAAATCAGAGTCTAGGAAGATAATTTTGACTATGATTTGGGAAAATGGAATGGGAAATTCTTCTTCCCTTACATGAACACTTGGCATCCATTTTCATGTCATTTTCCTATTTTTTCAGAGCAAGAGTGTGGCAATTGTGTATTAAATGCACTTCTTCAGTTCTTACGCATCTACCATATCTATTTAGATGGAATTGTAACTGTGTGTTCATAACAGTGCTATGAATTCTGGAATATAATGGAACTAGACCAAAAGGGTTTGGCCCAAAACAAGCTATCTGAAAATCTCATCATTTCAAGCATTTCTTCCATGCAATTTTCACACATATCCCAACTGGAGAAAAGAGTTCATTGGCTACACAATAAAAATCGTGTTGCTGATTGAAATACACAGCATAATTTCCTTGATATTTAAGGGAAAAAACATTCAGCACCATGTACCTGTGGAACAGGTTCAGGAACTGATTTTATTTATGTTTACTTGTTATCTCTTAGCCTTCTCTTCCCATCTCCTATGCTAATTCAAAGTGGAATTGATTGGTAAAACTGCTTCAGCCATATGTTGATTTCATCAATAGTATCAATTTTTAATATTATGACGTATATCTCAATCCTATCCTCTATTACTTCTGATGTGGTATGTCATTAACTAAATCAAACTAAAATAAAGCTTTGCCCAACTTGTGTTATATTTACTAACATGCAATTAAAGTAGTAGGCAATATGATTTGTTGTAAGCACTGAATAAATAAAACTGGGATAATAATATATATTGACCATATTTCATGGACTATGTAATATTGAAAATAGCATCTAACATTAAGAAAATAAATACGACAGCTGAGAGAAATCACGGAGGAAAACAATAAAGCATACTGGATTTCTCATAAGTAATAATAAGAAAAATACATTTTTTGGCATTCATAATGTTAATTTCAACAGAATTAAAATAATAAGCTTTTTATGTTCAATAAATATATTTACAGGAACATTGCAAAGACTGTACAGATATTTTCTGTATAACTTTCACCCGATTTCAGTTTTATTTAATGTTGTTATCTTCAACTACTGAAATTCATTTGTCAAAACTAAGAAAACAATATCAGTGCAGGTATACCTCAAAAATATTGCGGGTTCAGTCCCAAACAACTCCAACAAAGGGAATATCCTAATAAAGCAAGTCACACAAATAGTTTGGCTTCCCACTGCATATAAATATGTTTACACTGTACTGTAATCTATTAAGTATGCAATAGCATTGTGTCTAAAACCAATGTGTATATTTTAATGTAAAAATACTTCATTGCTAAAAAAAAGCTAATAATCCTCTGAACCATCAGCCAGTTATAATCTTTTTGCTGGTGGAAGCTCTTGCCTCAGTGTTGATGGCTGCTAGCTGATCAGAGTGATGATGGTTCCTGATGGCTGAGATGGCTATGGCAATTTTTTAAAAAAAGGACAACCGTGAAGTTTGCTACATTGACTCTTCCTTTCACTAAAAGATTTCTCTGTAGCATGAGATGCTGTTTGATAGTATACTCAAACCCTGCCACTGCTTTATTAAGTAAAGTTATACAATACTTTAAGTTATTTGTTGTCCTCTCTACAATGTTCACAGCATCTTCACCAGTCCATCTCAGCAAACTCCTTTCTTGGCTTATCGTTAGGGAGCAACTCCTCATGCATTAAAGATTTAGCATGAGATTGTGGTAATTCAGCTAATCTACAGGCTCATTTCTAATTCTAGTTATCTTGCTATTACCACTACATGTGCAGCTCCTTCCTCTGATGAAGTCTTGAAATCCTCAAATTCATCCATGAGAGCTGGAATTAACTTCTTGCAAAGTCCTGTAAATGTTAATATTTTGACCTCCCCTCATAAATTACAAATGTTCTTAATGGCATGTAGAATGGTGAGTTCTTCCCAGAAGGTTTTCAATTTAATTTGCTCAGATCCAGCAGAGGAATCACTATCTTTCGCAGCTATAGCCTTACAAAGTGTATTTCTTAAACAGTAAGATTCAAAATTCAAAATGAATCCTTGATCCATGGGCTGCAGAATGAATGTTTTGTTAGCAGGCATGAAAACAATGTTAATCTCCATCAGAGCTCTTGGGTGACTAGATGCATTGTCAATGAGCAGTAATATTTGCAAAATTCGCAAAGAATTTTTTTTTTTTTAACTGAGCCATGAGTCTTAACAGTGGGCTTAAAATATTCAGTAAACCATGATGTAAACAGACATGAGGTCATGCAGGCTTTGTTTTTTCATGTATAGAGCACAGGCAGAGTAGATTCAGCATAATTCTTAAGGGCCCTAAGGTTTCAAAATGGTAAATGAGCATTGCTGCATTAGCCCCTAACAAAAGACAGTCAGCCTTCCTTTTGAAGCTGCGAAGCGAGGCATTGTCTTCTTTGCTCCAGCAATCAAAGTCCTAAATGGTATCTCCTTCCCATATAAGTCTGCTTCATCTACATTGAAAATCTGTTGTTTAGTGTACCCACCTTCATCAATGATCTTAACTAGATCTTCTGGATAACTTGCTACAGCGCTACATGAGCACTTGCTGCTTCAATTGTACTTTAATATGATGGATGGCTTCTTAAACCTCATGAACCAATCTGCTAGCTTCAAACTTCTTCTGCAGCTTCCTCACTTTGCTCAGCCAATATCGAATTAAAGAGAGTTAGGGCATTGTTCTAGATTAGGCTTTGGGCTTAAGGGAATACTGTAGCATTTTTGATCTTCCATCCAGACCACTTAACTTTCCTCCATATAAGCCATAATAAGGTGATTTCACTTTCTTAGCATCCCCGTGTTCACTTTTAACTTCCTTAAGACCTGTTTCTTTGCATTTACAACTTGGATTACTGGTTAGTCCAAGAAGCCTGGCCTTTGGTCTATATGGTCTTTTGACATGCCATCCTCAGTAAACTTTCTAAGTTTTCATTTAAAGTAAAAAAAACATGTAATTCTTCCTTTTATTTGAACACTTAGCACTGTAAAGTTTTTCATTGTTCTAATTTCAATATCGCATTTCTCAGGGAATATGGAGGTCTGAGTAGAGGGAAGATAGGGGGGTACAGCCTGTCAGAAAACACACCTTTATTAAGTTTGCTGTTTTATAAGAGTGTCACTGCAATAGTAAATTCAAAGATCACCGATCATAGATTACCACAGCAGACATAATAATAATGAAATATTTAAGATATTGCCAGAATTACCAAAATGTGACACAGAAACATGAAATGAGGGCATGCTGTTGGAAAAATAGACTTGTTCAACACAGGGTTTCGACAAACCTTCAATTTGCAAAAAATGCACTATGCACGAAGGGCAATAAAGCAAAACACAATGAATGGAGGTGTACCTGTGCTGTGCATCACTATCTACTAATCGCTAGATCAATTCAAATTTCACCAGTGATTTTTTTTTTTTTTTTGAGGCAGTCTCCCTCTGTTGCCCAAGCTGCAGTGCAGTGGCATGATCTCGGCTCACTGCAAACTCTTTGTTCAAGCAACCCTCCCTCCTCAGCATTTGGAGTAGCTGGGATTAGAGGCCTACACCATCACACCTGGCTAAATTTTGTATTTTTAGTAGAAATGGGATTTTGCCATATTAGCCAGGCTGGTCTGAAACTCCTGGACTCAAATGACTTGGTCATGCTGGCCTCCCAAAGTGCTGGGATTAGAAGCATGAGCCACCATGCCTGGTCTCAACAGTGTTTTCTTTCTTTTTTTAAATTTAATTTTATTTTTCCATAGGTTATTGGGGTACAAGTGGTGTTTGGTTACATGAGTAAGTTCTTTAGTGGTAATTTGTGACTTTTTGGTGCACTCATCACCTAAGCAGTATATACTGCATCCTATTGTAGCCTTTTATCCCTTGTGACTTCTCCCACCCTTCCCCCCAAGTCCCCAAAGTCCATTATATCATTCTTATGCCTTTGTGTCCTCATAGCTTAGCCCCCACCTGTCAGTGAGAACCTAGGATGTTTGGTTTTCCGTTCCTGAGTTATCCACTTAGAATAATAGTCTCCAGTCTCATCCATGTCATTGCAAATGCCATTAATTCATTCCTTTTTATGGCTAAGTACTATTCCATCATATATTTATGATTTTATATATATATATATAATTACATTTTTTTTAATCCAGTCATTGATTGATGGGCATTTGGGTTGATTCCACGATTTTGCAATTGTGAACTGTGCCACTATAAACATGCATGTGCAAGTATCTTTCTTGTATAATGACTTATTTTCCTCTGGATGGATATCCAGTAGTGGGACTGATAGATCAAATGGTAGATCCACTTTTAGTTCTTTAAGAAATTTCCACACTGTTTTCCACAGTGGTTGTCCTAGTTTACATTTCCACCAGCAGTGTAGAAGTGTTCCCTGATAACCAAATTCACTTCAACATCTACTGTTTTGTTGATTTTTTTATTATGGTTATTCTTGCAAGAGTAAGGTGGTATCACATTGTGGTTTTGATTTGCATTTCCCTGATCATTAGTGATGCTGAGCATTTTTTCATATGTTTGTTGGCCATTTGTATATTTTCTTTTGAGAATTGTCTATTAATGTCCTTAGCTCACTTTTTGATAGGATTTTGTTTTTTGTTTTTTCTCTTTCTGATTTGTTTGAGTTCATTGTCGATTCTGGATATTAGCTCTTTGTCAGATGTAGAGATTGTGAATATTTTCTCCTGCTTTGTGGGTTGTCTGTTTACTCTGCTGACTGTTCCTTTTGCTGTGCAGGAGTTCTTTAGTTTAATTAAGTAAGTTCCAGCTACTTATTTTTGTTTTCATTGCATTAGCTTTTGGGCTCCTGGTCATAAAATCTTTGCCTATGCCAATGTCTAGAAGGGCTTTTCTAATGTTATCTTCTAGAATTTTTAGTTTCAGTTCTTAGATTTAAGTCCTTAATACAGCTTGAGTTGATTTTTGTATGAGGTGAGAGATGAGGATCCAGTTTCTTTCTCCTACATGTGGCTAGCCAACTATCCCAGCACCATTTCTTGAAAAGGGTGTCCCAGGCTTCGCATGGTGGCTCACGCCTGTAATCCCAGCACTTTGGGAGGCCAAGTCGGGCAGATCACAAGGTCAGGAGATTGAGACCATCCTGGCTAACACGGTGAAACCCTGTCTCTACTAAATATATATATATATGTGTGTGTGTATATATATATATACACACATATATATATATAAATTAGCCAGGTGTGGTGGTGGGCACCTGTAGTCCCAGCTACTCAGGAGAATGAGGCAGGAGAATGGTGTGAGACTGGTAGGCGGAGCTTGCAGTGAGCCAAGATCATGCCACTGCACTCCAGCCTGGGTGACAAAGTGAGACGCTGTCTCAAAAAAAAAAAAAAAAAGGAAAAGAAAAAGAAAATGGTGTCCCTTCCCCACTTTATATTTTTGTTTGCTTTGTTGAAGATCAGTTGGTTATAATTATTTGGGTTTATTTCTGGGCTTTCTGTTCCATTCATCGGTATATGTACTTATTTCTATACCAATACCATGCTGTTTTGATGATTATTTCCTCATAATATAGTTTGAAATCAGGTAGTGTGATGCCTCCAGATTTGTTCTTTTGGCTTAGTCTGGCTTTGGCTATACAGACACTTTTTTAGTTCCACATGAATTTTATAATTTTTTTTTCTAATTCTTTGAAGAATGATGGTGGTATTTTGATGGGGATAGCCTTGAATTTGTAGATTGCTTTTGGGAGTATCGTCATTTCCACAATATTGATTCTACCCATCCATGAGCATGGGATGTGTTTCCATTTGTTTGTGTTGTCTGTCTATGATTTCTTTCAGCAGTGTTTCATAGTTTTCGTTCGCCTCCTTGGTTAGGTATATTCCTAAGTATTTATTTTTGCAGCTATTGTAAAAGAGGTTGAGTTCTTGATTTGGTTCTCCACTTGGTCACTGTTGGTGTGTAGAAGAGCTACTGATTTGTGTACATTAATCTTGTATCCAGAAACTGCTGAATTCTTTCATCAGTTCTAGAAGTTTTCTGGAGGAGTCTTCAGGGTTTTCAAGATAAACATTCATATCATTAGCAAACAGTGACAGTTTGACTTCCTCCTTACTTATTTGGATGCCCTTTTTTTCTTTCTCTTGTCTGATTGCTCCGACTACGACTTCCAGTACTATGTTAAACAGAAGTGGTGAGAGTGGACATCCTTGTCTTGTTTCAGTTCACAAAGGGAATGCTTTCAACTTTTCCCCATTCAGTCTTATGTTGGCTGTGGGTTTGTCATAGATGGCTTTCATGACATTGAGGTATATCCCTTGTATGCCAATTTTGCTGAGAGTTTTAATCATAAAGGATGCTGGATTCTGTTGAATGCTTCTTCTGCATCTATTGAGATCATCATGTGATTTTTGTTTTTAAATCTGTTTATGTGGTATGGCACATTTATTGACTTGTGTATGTTAAACTACCCCTGCATCCTTGGTATGAAACCCATTTGATCATGGTGAATTATCTTTTTGATATGTTGTTGGATTTGGTTAGCTAGTATTTTGTTAAGGATTTTAGTATCTATGTTCATCAGGGATATAGGTCTGTAGTTTTCTTTTTTGGTTATGTCCTGTCCTGGTTTTGGTATTAGGGTGATGCTGACTTTATAGAATGAAGGGAGGGTTCCTTCTTTCTCTATCTTGTGGAATAATGTCAACAGAATTGGTACCAACTCTTCTTTGAATGTCTAGTAGAATTCTGCTGTGAATCCATCTAGTCCTGGACTTTTTGTTTTTGGCAAATTTTTAATTACCATTTCAATCTCACTGCTTGTTATTGGTTTTTTCAGGGTGTCTAATTCTTTCTGATTTAAGCTAGGAGGATTGTATTTTTCCAGGAGTGTATCCATCACTTCTAGGTTTTCTAGTGTTCATAGTAGTCTTGAATGATCTTTTGTATCTCTGTGGTGTTGGTTGTAATGTCTCCTGTTTTGTTTCTTATTGAGATTATTTGGATTTCCTCTCTTCTTTTCTTGATTAGTCTCACTAATGATCTCTCAATTTTATTTATCTTTTCAAAGCACCAGTTTTTTGTTTCATTTATCTTTTGTATTCTTTTGGTTCAGTTTCATTTAGTTCTTCTCTGATCTTGGTTACTTCCTTTCTTCTGCTGTGTTTGGGTTTGGTTTGTTCTTGTTTCTCTAGTTCATTGAGGTGTGACCTTAGATTGTTTGTTTGTGCTCTTTCAGTATTTTTGATGTAGGCATTTGAACTTTCCTCTTAGCACAGCCTTTGCTGTATCCCAGAGGTTTTGATAGGTTGTGTCATTATTGCTGTTCAGTTCAAATAATTTTTTAATTTCCATTTTGATTTTGTTTTGACTCAACCATCATTCAGGAGCAGGTTATTTAGTTTCCATGTATTTTCATGGTTTTGAAGGTTCCTTTTGGAGTTGATTTCGTTTTATTTCGCTGTGGTCTGAGAGACTGCTTGATATAATTTCAATTTTCTTAAATCTATTGAGGCTTGTTTTGTGGCCTATGATATGATCTGTCTTGGAGAAAGTTCCATGCATTGTTGAATGGAATATGTATTCTGTGGTTGTTTGATGAAATGTTCTGTATATATCTGTTAAGTCCATTTGTTAAAAGGTATAGTTTAAGTATGTTGTTTCTCTGTTGACTTTCTGTCTCGATGATCTGTCTAGTGCTGACAGTGGAGTATTGAAGTTCCCCACTATTATTGTGTTGCTGTCTGTCTCCTTTCTTGGTCTATTAGTAAATGTTTTATAAATTTGGGAGCTCCAGTGTTAGGTGCATATATGTTTAGGATTGTTACATTTTCCTGTTGGACAAGGCCTTTTACCATTATATAATGTCCTTCTTTGTCTTTTTTGCTGCTGCTGCTTTAAACTTTGTCTGATATAAGAATAGCTACTCCAACTTACTTTTAGTGTCCATTTGCATGAAATGCCTGTTTCTACCCCTTTAAGTTTATGTGAGTCCTTATGTGTTAGGTGAGTCTCTTGAAGACAGCAAATAGTCAGTTGGTGAATTCTTACCCATTCTGTGGTTCTGTATCTTTTAAGTGGAGCATTTAGGCCATTTACATTCAGTGTTACTATTGGACTTTGAATTAATTCCATCCAACAAGGACAAAGAAAAAAGAATAATATTAGCAAAGCCTCCAAAAAGTCTGCGAATGTGTTAAACTATCAAACCTAAGAATAATCAGCATTCCTGAGAAAGAAGAAGAATCTAAGTTTGGAAAACATATATGGGGGAATAATCAAGGAAACCTTCCCCAGCCTTGCCAGAGGCCTAGACATCTAAATACAAGAAGCACAAAGAACACCTGGGAAACTCATTGCAAAAATATCATTATCTAGGCACACTGTCATCTGGTTATCTAAAGTTAAGACAAAGGAAATAATTTTAAGAGCTGTGAGACAAAAACATCAGGTAAACTGTAAAGGAAAGCCTAACAGATTAACAGTAGATTTCTCAGTAGAAACCCTACAAGCTAGAAGAATTGGGGCCCTACTTTCAGCCTCCTCAAACAAAACAATAATCAGCTAAGAATTTTGTACCCAGCAAAACTAAGCATCATGTATGAAGGAAAGATAGTCTTTTTCAGACAATCAAATGCTGAGAAAATTCACCACTCCCAAGTCACCACTACAAGAACTGCTGAAAGGAGCTCTAAATATTGAAACATATTCTTAAAACACATCAAAATACAACCTGTTAAAGCATAGATTTCACAAGACCTATACAACAAAAATACAATTTAAAAAGCAAAAATGAAAAACAAAAAAAACAAGGTGCACAGGCAACGAATAGCATGATGAATGGAATGGTACCTCACACTCACCAGTGTTTTCAATTATGTCTTCTCTCTTTTCTAACATCCAATCCAGGATACCATGTTGCATTTAATCATCATGTCTCTTTAGAGTTCTCTGGTCTGTGAGAGTTTCTCACTCTTTCCTTGTTATTTAAATGTCCTTTAGAGTTTTAAAGAGTACCGGTCAAATATTTCGCAGAATAGCTTTCACATTTGGTTTGTCTAATGTTCTTTCATGCTACTAAGGTTGCCAGTTTTTATGAAGAATACCATAGAGATGAACTCCCTTTCTCATCACATAATATCATGACATCCACATGAGATCATTAATGATACAACTTTGACCACTTGATAAATGAGTATCTGTCAATCTTCTTCATTGTGAAGATACTACTTTTCCCTGTTGTATTGTTTGGGAGCAAGTATTTAAGTCTGGCCAACAGTCAAGGAGAGGGGCAGGTAGTGTCTCTATTCACTTCCTAGAAAGGAGAATGTCTACATATTATTTGGAATTTTTCTGTAATAAAGAAGATTTTCTGTATTTGTCTGCTTGTTTATTTTTTATATTGGTATGAAGTTGTGGATATTTATTTTATACTTTTGAGTTATAAAGCAATGCTAGGTAATTGATTAAATTATTCCAGGTTTGGCAATTGGAAGTTTTTTCTGAATAGCTCTGTTGTATCTTGTACATGTCATCATTGCTTTATTTTTAAACAATTATTTTTAACCTTTTGGTTGCTCCATACTCATTTTATCTTCTCCCTGTCCCAGCTCTAGAATTAACCTTTCTCCATGGACTCCTGGCTCCTTTGGCCAACACATATTTAATAATTAATTTATCTAAAAATGTATTAAAACATAAAAGCATTTTTTTTCTAGATTTATGCAAATGAATACTTATCATCTTATATTTATATAGCATTGACTCACAAATTATTTAACTATTTACCTACCTTCTCAAAGTGGTTACAACAGCTATATTTCTAGATTTATTTTAACTACTTCTACTTCTTCGGATCTTGATCACTGAGAACTGGTACAATAGCTTTACTCTTCAGTTGTGAAGCTAAGTTTCTATGTAAACCTAATATTCTTTGTCATTTCACTTTCTAAACACAGCTCTCTCAGGTGGCTTATTAGAAAGACATTATTTCTGCAAATATTTTTGTTTCCATAACCTTTTAGGACAAACATACAATAAAGGCACATGAAATCATTTTATGATTAATGCATGTTCTCTGGCCTCAATATTTGATGGCAGAAATGAAAATCCTGCCTCATGATTGGCTGTCAATGCTCATTATCACTCAGGCTATTTCTCTTGCATTTCATTTCAGGAATGTGCAACAGGAAGCCAAAAACAATGCATGCATATGATTTCTGAAGATTAGCTACAGACAGTTCAGTGAAAACCCTCACACTCTAGAAATTAACGTTCACACTAACATTTAAAATTTTCTTTCTGATGAAGAAAGCATTGTAACTATACTACATTATTGAATTCACATTTCATGAAATATCAAGAATCTCTTTTGTCAATATTACTAATCTTCTAAGAAAATATACCATGTGTTTGTCTCACAGCAGTAGGCATTTTTAAGTCAGTATTTCTTTATGTCCATAGAGATTTTATTTCATTTTAGAAATGACAAAGATAAGGTTATGATGGTTAATTATATGTTACTGCCAAATACATTTTAACCATTATAAACTCATCTCAAAGCTGCTACATTTACAATGCTAAACAAAATGGAAACATGCACATCTATCATATACAATATATAAGTACCAAAAAATCTATTATATTTTTTCATGTCTCAAAGCACACATACAGCTTTCAATCACAAGCATTAGTTTCCATATGTGCCAGTGCAAATGCTGGTTTGTGGCATTTTAAAATAAAATTTATTTTCAGGGAATAGTAAAAGCATACTTGGAAAAAATAAATCTTGGAAGAAAAATGCACACTGCCATACAATTCTACAAATAATTTAGGAGGTAAAGGTACATGAATTTTTAATACAATCAGTTGGACCCCCACTTGGAGAACTACTGAAACAAGTGTCTTCATGAACAACTCTTTTTCTCCTTTAAGTTCCTCTTAAGCAATATCAAAGCAAAGTGTTGTATAAAAATCAACATTCCCAACATGTCTGGTTTCACAAAGCTATGGAATTTATCTGATATACAGCTGTGACAGATGTCAGCAAGATGGCATAATAGAACTTTCCATTGCCCATCCTTCCCCTACAGAAACATCAATTTAGACAACAATCAACACACTAAAACACTGTGTGTAAGAGAGCACATAACTGGTTGTAGCACAATAGCAAAAGAAAGGTGCATAGAAAGGGCAGTTTTACATTACTGATGTTACTCTTCCTTGAACCTCAGTCAGCACAGCTTGTAGAGTGATTGTGGGCCCAGTACGGTGACGTATGCCTGTAATGTCAGCACTATGGGAAGCAGAGACAGACAGAGGCTTGAGTTCAGGATTTCAAGACCAGCCTGGGCATCATGGCAAAACCCCATCTTTACAGAAGTAAAGGAGGGAAGGAAAGGGAAAGGAAGAGGGAAGGGAAGAGGGAAGGGAAGAGGGAAGGGAAGGGAAATGTGGGGGTAGTGGAGTAAAAGTCTAGAAGTTTTTTCATGTTATGAAAATTAATGTATCAGCTTAAAATATACTGTTACAACAGTAAGATATTTTATGTAATCATTATATAAAATAAACTGTCAAAAACTAAATTAAACAAAGAAGGTCATTTTATAATGATAAAGGGATTAATTCATCAAAAGAATGTAACTCAACATTGGAGCAGCTAAATAAATAAAGCAAAGATATTATACAGCAGATTGAAACTGCCTCCATACTGACTCCCAGGAACTTTTGAAAACTTGTAGAGACACTATAACTTGTATGGCTTCACAATTACTAGGCTGCTGAAAATCTCCCATAAGGTTGTGTGTTGGTGTGTTTTGTCTATAAAACTGAGATTCATTCCTTGCTCAATGAAGAATATTTTTCATGTACAGGATTCAGGGTCAAATAAACCTAAACAGGACCTCTCACTGGCCAAAACTCTGACATACTTGTTTTGATTTAATGTTATAATCCAGAGGTGTGAAAGGTAGAGGGGAAAAAATATGTTTGCAGAAAATTAACAGCAGGCAAAACATTTTTTATAGTCCATTGTCTTTTTTCTAAAGTTGTCATATGCCAACTTGCCTACATGAGTTGATTAACTTTTGAAGGTGTATAAGCAGCTTGCTTATTTATTTATTTATTTACTTATTGAGACAGTCTCACTCTGTCTCCCAGGATGGAGTGCAGTGGCACTATCTTGGCTCACTGCAACCCCACTTTCCAGGTTCAAAGGATTCTCATGGCTCAACCTTCTAAGTAGCTGAGATTACAAGTAGGCACCACCACGCCGAGCTAATTTTTTTGTAATTTTTTTAGTAGAGATGGGGTTTTGCCACGTTGGCTAGGCTGGTTGTCAATACTCCTGACCTCAAGTGATCTGCCTACCTTGGCCTCTCAAAGTGCTGGGATTACAGACATGAACCACCGCACCTGGCCAACAGCGTGTATTTTCAATGTTGTCTATTTTTCCCTACACTCAATTGCGGTGGTGAAAATAACAAAATCCATGGCAAATGAAGACAAATATCCCCTGAGTAAACATTGCACTGAGCGGATTAGCTGATTTAAAACAGAATCTAGGGAATAAGCATCCAGCACATGCTACACATGATTTTTGTCCGAGACAGGCCAAGGATTAGAAAGACAGTTTACTGTTCCTGGGTACAAATTTTAGAGATGAGAATTAATAGAGCTAATAAGCCTCAATCATTCCTAGTGGGACAAGCACTCCTAGGGTCTAGGATACAGAGCTGGTTTCTAGGCAACCAGTCCCAACTGTAATGTATTATTAGGGTTAAGTACACTTGTCCAGATATTGGTACCCCTGGAGTCTATGGTGTATGTGTATGTGTTTGAGAATAATCAAGATTTGTAACCACTTTCATTTTTCCAATAATGAAATGCTTTATAAATACTCTCATCCTTTGAAGTACCTGAACAGTCTGTTCTACTATTACTTAAAACAATTGAGAAAAAACAAAGTTAAAAAAAGGGGGAGAAATAGAAATAGAAAGAACTAATTAGAAATTTCAAAGTAACCAGGCACACTTTCAAAATAGGAAATTTAAGAAACAGCATCTGAACAAGAGAGATATTTCAAGTCTTAGAAAATAGCTACCATTTTAGAAGAAGGAAACCCAGAGTGAACCCACACCTCTTTTCAAACTCCAGTTAACCCCAGGGAACTGGTGGGTGAAGTAAAGTTCCTGGCCTCCTACCAGGACTCCCAATATGAAGTTTAATTTCCATATGAAAGAATTTTATATTATCCTTTGTGCTCTGACTTCAAGTTTTGGGTGAACACAGTCTTTATGTCATTCTTAATATTAGCTGACATGTTCTTCATGTACCTAACAGCCACTGCATTAGCAGAAACCTTGATTGAACTGTAAATGATCTTTTATAGCTTTTTACTCCACAGGTTATAACTAATGCAGCAACTCCATAGAACGTGAGCTGTTGATTTTAAATAGCCGTTCCCACAGAAAAGTCTAGATTTTAAAAAACCAACAGCAGCTTTAGACACACAGAGAGAATATCTAGCCTGCATCAGGGGATAAAGTGGACTTTGAGGTCAAAGAGTGATTAGATAAGTTGGTTATCTTGAGCAATGGCACATTTAATTACCATTTTTATACTCTCCTGAGAATTACGCATTGGAAAACGAATGTCTAAGAGCATTTTTACCATTTAGATGGTCAAAATATTTACATGTCTTGTAAAATAACAGAAGAGATATTTGACTTGAAATACATTATATGAACATATACAGCAAAGAGGTAGACTTTGTTTGCATAATTAAGCTTATTTAAAAGTTTTCTCAAATATTAATCATCTTGGGCATTTTTAAACTAAACACTTTTAAAGATTAGATGTAGGTAGATCGTTGATTTCCCATAATTATATTTTAACAATGCACAAGCTTTTTCTTCAGTGAACAAGTTAAATCTCTCTCTCTCTCACGCACACACACATTTCAAAGAAATTCTTAAGCAGTTGCATCTGCCTTTATTTCCCTGTCATTAACTTCTAACAATTTCCCAAGTCAAGAATAATCTGTTGTACAGCCTGTTATCAAAAGCTGGACAGGTTTTTTTTTTTTTTTCTTAGCTGTTCAGAGACACAACAGGGTTCTCTATTATTAAGCAACTCATGGAGGATATTAATGAATGCGAAGTGTCGAACAGATGCCATCAAACAAAGTGACCAGAAAGAAGAAACAATAGAAATGAGGGAAGAAAAGTAGCCAAGGACAATACTTACTTAGACAAATGAAAGGCTAAAAGTCGCAGCCAAGAAAACAGATGAGTAGGCAGAGAAAGAAACAAATGAGCAATAATACAAAACACACTCGCCACAGAGGCATGCCTGAGATAACGGCAGCCAGCTGTATATTTTGAAAACACAACAGGAGGAAAATTTTACATAAAACTTTGAAACAGTTTGAAAATAATAGCTGTAAGCAAAAAGAACAGAAATAGGTTTATTATTACTATTATCACTAATAATAAACATTTAAGGAAGACATATTATACATTGGACGCTGTGTTAATTATGGTTTTAAAATTCACTTGTCTTCACCAAGCTCAACAAAAAGGGGTGGTGCACCCTCGCAAACCACAATGAATTGCATCCTAATTTAGTATGTCTCGCAGGAAAGAAAAGCAGTCCCTAGCTCAGAAGGGCAAATTTCCCATTTCACAAGCAGAGATTATGTGTATTTGAAAACACTTTGGTGAAACTCAAGAGGAAATTAACTTCCATCATTAGAAGCATATAATTATAAATTGAATAAACCCTTTATAAAGAAGTAACAGAGATATAATAATAGCAATGTTAGTAATAATAAAAGTTTCCATTTTTGAATTTTAAGCATTGTAATTAGAGCACTTGAACTTTAAGAACCTTACAAACTTGGGAGTCTAATTTTAATCACGTGTTCACTTTGGTGGTGAAGAAAACTTGTTATAATTTCGTAAATACCACTAAGTGACAAGCATTTAATAGACAACTTACATATAATTCATTATTTAGTCTACAGGAACACGTCTTCCAGTGAAACATTTTTCTCTCCATTTCACCACAAAAAAAATGCAGGCTCAAAAAAACCAAATTCGTTGTCCAAGGGCATGCAATAGCACTTGCCAGATGCAGGTGTGTCCAGAATTGGTGGGTTCTTGGTCTCACTGACTTCAAGAATGAAGCCGCAGACCCTCATGGTGAGTGTTATAGTTCCTAAAAATGGTGCGTTCGGAGTTGGTTCCTTCAGACGTTCAGATGTGTTTGGAGCTTCTTTCTTTTGGTCTGCTCATGGTCTGGCTGTCACGAGTGAATCTGCAGACCTTCACCGTTAGTGTTACAGCTCATAACAAAAACATAGACCCAAACAGTGAGCAGCAGCAAGATTTCTTGCAAAGAGCAAAAGCACCAAGCATCCACAGTAAAATACCACTCAAGCAGGCTGCCCTTGGCTGGCTCAGGCAGCCTGCTTTTATTCCCTTATCTGGCCCCACCCACATCCTGCCGCTTGGTCCATTCTACAGAGAGCTGATTGGTCTATTTTACAGAGCACTGATTGGTCCGTTTTGACACAGTGCTGATTGGTGCGTTTACAATCCTTGAGCCAGACCCAGAGTGCTAGACTAAAAAGTTCTCCAAGTCCCCACTAGGTTAGCTAGACGCAGAGTTAGCTAGATACAGAGTCCCAATTGGTGTATTTACAAACCCTGAGCTAGACACAGAGTGCTCATTGGTGTATTTACCATCCTCTCGCTAGACATGAAAGTTCTCCAAGTCCCCACCAGACTCAGGAGCCCAACCCGCTTCACCCAATAGATCCCGCACCGCACCGGGACTGCAAGCAGAGCTGCCCGCTAGTTCCGAGCTGCGCCTGCACTCATCAGCCCTTGCGCGGTCGAAGGGACCGGGCGCCACGGAGCAGGGGGCGGCGGCCTTCGGGGAGTCTCGGGCTG
>NW_012115833.1:3431956-3433987 GCF_000951035.1 Colobus angolensis palliatus | reverse complement strand
GGCTCCCACGGTGCCGTGGCGGGCTGAAGGGCTCCTCAAGCGCCACCAGAGTGGACGCCAAGGCTGAGGAGGCCCTGAGAGTGATGGCTGCTAGCACATTGTCACCTCTCACAGGTACCTAATCTTTTGAGGCATATTTAGTCCCTGGCATAGTGTTATGCCCTCCATAGGTGAGTATTTGTCCTTCTGATTTTTATATATTATTCTTTTTGTTGATAAACCTTCGGATTTGTGAAATACTTTCAGTTCCTTTACAAGCTTATACTTTAGGAACATTAGTTCATTTGCTGTTAAGGGGCTCAAGTTTACTCGTAGTACATGTTAACTTGTTAAGAATTCTCCTTCTTGGGAGGCTGAGGAGGGCAGATCACGAGGGCGGCAGTTCGAGACCAGCCTGGCCATTATGGTGAAACCCCATCTCTACTAAAAATACAAAAACTATCCGGGCCTGGTGGCGCCTGCTGTAGTCCCAGCTACTCAGGAGGCTGGGGCAGAAGAATCGCTTGAACCCAGCAGGTGGAGGCTGCAGTGAGTTGAGATCCGGCCACTGCACTCCAGCCTGGGTGACAGAGCAAGACTCCGTCTCAAAAAAAAAAAAAAAAAAAACTTCAGTGTACAGGGTCTGCAGGTTTCTGCCTTGTTCCTTGAACTATTAGTATTCTAGCTAAATTTAATCACATCCCCCTTAACCGGCTAAGTTCTCCAGGACATTCAATATGATTTTCTGGAAAGGATGTGTTTGTACAATTACTTTCCTACAGATAGAAATATTTACTTTTTATAGTTTCCAATTAACATCTGTACATGAACATCATTGTTCCTTCTGTGTTCACTTTATTTCTATTGCTTTACTACCTCAAAAAGAAAAGGCAGAGAATATGGTACAATATATATGAGAAGTTTTTGGAAACTGACTTCAATCATTGCTGCATACCAGGAAATTTTTTTCTAAAGGTTTAACACGATAGGATCAGAGGGTGCAAGTGAAGTGATTACCTCATTTGGGATTATCTGGTGGGTGCCATAGACTATTTTGTAGCATCCTCTTATTCTGTAATCTTTAGTGGCAAAATCTTGTTTATCAAGAAGTGCTCTGTGAACAGCTGCAAACAATTTGCCTTTATTGATTTTCCTGCTAAGTCTGACTGACTGCTTCACTCTGGCTCCGATGTGCCTCACAGGGACCACGCCCCCTCTCTTAAGGCTTCTCATCTATTGAACTGGAAGTCATTTATCATCTCTCCCATCTCAGTCAAAAACTGGTAACCGATTGCTTACCTCCACTACCAAGAGACTCGCTACTTCATAGTTATAACATGGATGATAGACCAGACTGTTAACATTATTTAGTTTGCAATTTATATTTTAAAAAGATCCCAATTCTTAAACAAGACAAGGAGAGAAACATAGACTGTAGACTAAAACAGATTTAAACATTATATTAACCAATTTCAATGTACAAATATTATTTGGATCTTGATTTCAAAACAAACAATTAAAAAGAATGAGACAACCAGGGAAATTTGAGCATTGACTGGACGACTGTGGTATTGTAATTATCATTAATGTGTTAGCTGTGAGAATGATATTGAGAATACATTA
Organism: Colobus angolensis palliatus; assembly: GCF_000951035.1. Taxonomy (NCBI): domain Eukaryota; kingdom Metazoa; phylum Chordata; class Mammalia; order Primates; family Cercopithecidae; genus Colobus; species Colobus angolensis. Next base: position 3,432,385 of record NW_012115833.1, on the reverse strand, counting down.
TTTCTAAAAGGATCTCGATCTTTGAGAGAGATATATATAAACAGTATATGGATTAAATGATAGGATGACTAAAACTTTTATAATAATCCATTGCTGGAGAGAGAAAAGTTACATGAACTTCAAGGTCATTTATTCCAGTATATTATTCGATTTTAAATGCCTAAAATTTTCAGAGTCAAAAGTTACAAAGAAGTCAATTAAATCCAGTAGTTTTGCAATTTAGTAAAAATATAAAAATACTAACGATGACAGGTGAAGACATTTTTGAATATTGAGCGTGTGCTATACTAAGTAGTTTGCATACGCTATCTCATGTAATTTTTATAACAACCCTGTGAGGTATTTATAAGTATCCTTATTTTACAAATGATAAAATTAGAGCTTAAAGAGGTTAAGTAATTTGCCCTTTTTTTTTTTTTTTTTTTTTTT
>NW_012115833.1:3424326-3431881 GCF_000951035.1 Colobus angolensis palliatus | reverse complement strand
CCATTCTCCTGCCTCAGCCTCCCGAGTAGCTGGGACCACAGACGCCCGCCACCTCGCCCGGCTAGTTTTTTGTATTTTTTTAGTAGAGACGGAGTTTCACCATGTTAGCCAGGATGGTCTCAATCTCCCGACCTCATGATCCGCCCATCTCGGCCTCCCAAAGTGCTGGGATTACAGGCTTGAGCCACCGTGCCCGGCCAAATTTTCTTACATGACAAGTGGCAGAGCCAGAATTCTACAGAACCTTCCACTGCAACAATCTGTCAGTAGTCTTTCATTACTGTTTAGATCCCACCCCTACTTTACTTCTATTTTACAATTAATATTAATATGAAAGTCTCAAAAAGATGCTTTATGAGCCAAATTTTCTGCAAAGGCACTTTGGTTAATAATTGAAACTTCATTTTCAAAATTTATAAAATTAACATCATAAGTTTGCTTGTTTTTATGTTTTCACTATTAAAGGATGTTTTGGGTTATAATTTACCATTGAAGAATTTTCATAAATATTGCCGTTTCTTATAAATGGTTAAATTTTCTGATGCGAACCCATTGGTTTGTTTTCAAATGATAATTTCTTAGCAAAAGAAAAATGACATCAACTATTGAATTGCTTTCATAATATAATATTCTACTTTGTTTATCTACATAAATTATCAAGCCACTTTGGGTCTCACTGTCCTCATCTGAACAGGAAGGAAACTGACTTTTAGAAATTCATGCAAAATGGTGAAAAAAATTCTCTTTGATCTTCATTAGACTTTTGAAGCACACTACTACATCAAAGATTTAACTTACTTTTTATTTTGTCAAAAATGTTCATCCATCAAATTTGTATATAATCCATGCATTCATAGTTCTCTTTTCCTCAGAGAGGACATACTTTACCACTCTGTGTATAAGCAGTACGCCTTTTCTCTGTCTCCCTTTATTGCTTTAATGTTTGTTTTCAGCAACAACACTTGTCAAAGCAAAAATTACACTGGACAAAGTCATACAGGCCAGGAAAGTGTTATTCAAGACTATTGCCATAAAAAAAAAAGGCTATTGCAATAGGGTGATGAGACCAAGTCCCAGGATGTATTCAACTCCACTGAAACAAAGAGCAGGAAAATTATTAAGTGCAGGCGTCAGGATGAGATATTGATGATCTGTGTTTGCTAACTAGCCTTCCCCAGATTAAAATTAAATTTTCTCATATATTCATGCAAAGAAATAGTTTTACAACTTTGAGCAAGGTACCCTCTGTGGGAGTGTACCTTGTTAGGCCCTTACTCTCCCACAGAAATTGGGAGATAGATATGCTGTCTTCCTTGATACTTATGGTTTAATAAAATGGCTTAGTTCCTTTAGAGTGACATTCCCAAGCTGCACAACTGGCATGAAACTTTTTTAAAGACTTGAATCATAAAGAGGCAGAGAAAGAATTTATAATTACATGTTTTCTAACATAAATGTTCTAAGGAAAGAGAGATCAGGGGCCTAGTGTCAGGTAAAAACCTATGTAAAGTTTAGTCAAGTTGAGAGAAACTTCTTGGTCAACCTTCATGTTCAGACCAAGAAGAAACATCTGTGAATTTTTAATACTTATTGAAAATGTTTAATATTTTTTATGCAATTGGTTTTTCTATTCATAGCCGTCAACAAACTTGAAATTTCTCTCAAAATTTTTATTCATTTTGAAAATGCTTTGACTATGAAGCATGTATTTAAATTGTCTTTCAAAAAAATTAACACAGGAAGGCAAAGTACATCTGTAAACATTCACTGCGTTCTATGAAAAATGTTAGTTTTATTTTATTTTTATTTTTTCTAATATTTAACATTTTCAATCAACATATATTACAATATATGAAAGACATTTGCACAATAATTTGGGGTCAGGAGAGTGGCTCTGGTATTTCTTTGCTGTTGTTCTTTCTCTACATACAAATTCAAATATTAAACATTCTCAAAAAGTCATATGCATTAGGCTTTGCAATACCAAGGCTTGAAATGACCTAAATTTGAAAGAAACATCTCTGTATTGTGCAGCTGTTGAAATAGAATACTAGATTTACAGTGGTGAAAGAACATTTGAGGCTCCCATTAAGTAGTAAAAAGTTATTTTAACTGAAGTTTGAGGTGAATTTTCCCTAAAATTAATCATCTCCATTAGACATGGTTCATATTTTAGCTTTTGTGCTTTTGTCATTTCTTGAATTGTTCTTAATTTTTTTATTGTCAGGTTTTATTCACTTGGAGAAAATTGTTTCCTTTAGGTCTTGCTTTGTTTAATAACATTCTTTTTTCTACTATATTCACACCAAGGTTTTTCATTTTATAAATATTATATATTTGATAGTCCTATTTTCATAGGCAATTAGCGAATTGGTCTTTCCACTCATAACCATCAACAAATCAAAATTTTCTCTCAGAATGAGTGTTAATTTAGAAAATCATTTTATAGTAAAGCATGTATTTGGGTCATTATGTATTTTTAAAATATTATAATAAAGGAAGACGAGGTACATTTGTAAACATTTACTAAATTTGACAAAAGGTGTTTGTTGCCTTTACATTTTATTTTTCTTTAATTCTCACAATAACCCTCTATGATCAGATGTCCAATTAATTGTTACCTAATGAAATAATTGCTGGAGCTGTAAATGATGCCTTTTACTAAAGCTTTTTTTTTTTTTTGCTATGACTCACTGTCTGCTGGTCATGCTCTTGTTTATAATAATATCCTTTGACTCTAATGTAGTTCACAATATTACTCAAATATTGTAAATTATTATATTTATATTCTATTTATATATTCTATAAATATATAGGATAAATTTTTATAAGTATACTTTGTGAAATATTCTAGTACAATTTGTACCAAACTTTTTATTTTTGGGGAGTGACCACAGGTTTTATACAAGTTGTGATTCCTAAACAGCTTAATTAACGTTTTCCTTATTTTAGCTTATCCTTTATTTCACGTATCAAATATACTTGGTATTAAAAAAAGAATCCATGTTTTATGGAGTCTAATGTTTATAAAGTTTCAAAGCTCTACACAAGAAAACAAATGAAAAATTACGTATAAAGGAAAATATATATTTAGAATAGCAACAACAAAAACTTACGGATTTTAAACAATTGGCAAAATGCTGAAAGATGCCACAAGGAAAAGAGTTCATGCAAGTTAGGGACTCTGAAGAATTACCTTTAATTCTGTTTACTTCTCTGTAAGCGTTGCATAGTCTTAAGTGTTTTATGGACTCTTCAATTTAATCAGCTTCTCAGTTTCCCTATTGCCAGTTTATATATGTTAATGTGCAAAATGAGATGTATGTTTGATCATCTATTTTTTTCCAGAAGTATAAGTTTCGACTTTTCTAAGCCATCAAAAGTTTTCAATTAATTGCAGATGAAGAAATATCAGCTTGTCCTAGATTTGTAGTATATACTATTATATCATTGTTCACCTTTTAAAAAACTAAACAATAATGAAGTGAAGTGAATTTATTTTTTAAAGTTTAATTAAAATTATCACATTGTTGTATTTCGTTAACTTTGACTATCAAAAATTACAACTTTAAAAAAATTAACATTATAAGAATAACACACAAGAGAAATACGGAACAAAGATCCACAAATTATATAAAATTAGTTGGTCAAAAAATTAAATGTAAAACTTAAAACAAGAAAAAATGCAATAATATTTAGCAATTTATATGTACGTGCTAGATTCTAGAGGTTTTTCTTAAAAATAGTGAAAACTCTGAAGTTGCAAATGCAAAGATAGATAAAGCATGTACTTAAAAATGTAATCATTTTGTGTGGCAAAATAACTCGTAATAGACAGGGCGTGGTGGCTCAAGTCTATAATCCCAGCACTTTTTGGGAGGCCAGGGCGGGTGGATCATAAGGTCAGCAGATCGAGACCATCCTGGGTAACACAGTGAAACTCCGTCTCTACTAAAAATATAAAAATAAAAAATTAGCTGGGCATGGTGGCACGCGCCTGTAGTCCCAGCTACTCAGGAGGCTGGGGCAGGAGAATGACGTGAACCCAGGACGCAGCGCTTGCAGTGAGCCAAGATCGTGCCACTGCACTCCAGCCTCAGTGATAGAGCGAGACGCTGTCTAAAACAAACAAAAAACTCATAATAAAATTGTGTATAATGAGAACTGAGGAAAATTATAATACAAATGATAAAAAAGGGTTAATTTCTGCTATACACAGATTTTTCATACTGTCAAAAGAAAGTGAATAATCTCAAAGTAAGATAGTTAATTTACAGAAAATAGAGTCTAAATTATACAAACAAATGCAGTTAAAACTCACAAGTCCTTTAGGTAGTAATGAAAAATTTTCTTTTAAAAACTTGAAAATAAAATAAATATCTAGATATTGTCAAAATGGAAATATTTTGCAACATAATGTGGAATACAATCAGAATAAAACATAAAAACATTTATATTTATATTAACAAAAATTAAGTATTTAAGAATTCACTCAAGAAGTTAGAAAAATAAACGTTAACTTAAGGACAAAGGAAAGCACTAGTAGAATAGCAGAAATTAATAAATTGTGTTGAGGTCCGTGTGTTTCCTAAACATAGGAATGAACACACAAGACAACACAAGACAAAACAAACATGGCGGCCGCCTCGAATGGCGCACTCTGCTTTATTTTATACAGTCGTTTGTGGAATGTCGCCAAGTCATAAGACACATTGTTTTTTTTTGACCTTTCCCTGACTTTCTGGATTTTCAAGACGTTTACACATGAACAAGCCCCCAGGGTCTGCTGTTAGCAGCTGGCTCCTTTGTTGTCCCTGTTTGCAGGGAAGGAATGCCCTGCTTCGTTTGCAAGAGCAGGACTTATTGGGAGCGTCTCATTTGCAAGCACGTAGTCCTCTACGAATTGGGAAACAGTCAAGATAGAACTTAAGATAATTCAAGAGGAAAGTCTCTGAAAAAAATTATAGCAATGAAATGTATTGCCAGCCATCTAATCAGGGGTGACAATGTAAACAAACAAATAAAATACAAGTTTGGAAATTAAACTGACAAATGACTACAGATACAAAGGACAATAAATGAATTGGAAGAGAATGAGAGAATGCTCTAGTCGACTGTATACAAAACGCCTTAAAATTTCTGAACTTAGAAGGCACAGGAATTTTTGTGGTGCAATTATTCTGATAGCTAAGGCCAAGAAATTTGATAAAACTCCTTTCTTGTCTACTTCCTCACCAAAAGCTCCTAATCTCACAAAATAAGAAAAAACCAATAAGAGATATCTTCAGCATGAATTTATATCAAACATTCAAGAAACAGACAAATCCAATTATACTTAAAGTTTCAGAACATATAAAATGAGAAACACCTTTAAAACTTATGTAAAGCAAATATAGCACTATCTATGCACGTGCCCTAAAACATGCCAAATATATACATACATACAATAAGAAAATTCACAAAACAGTTTGATTCATAAGTACTTATGAACAAATTCACACACACACAAAAAAAATAGCAAATAGAACTCAGCCAAGAATCAAAAAAAATAAAAGAAGACTTATCCCAGGAATTCCATGATAGTTTAATGTCATAAAGTTTATTTAAATAATTGAAAGGAGAAAATCATATATATATATCAAATAGCTTATGTCATGCGGATATAAATGCCTAAAAAAGCATTTCAAAAAAATGAATGTATAGTTAGTTAAAGATAATAGATTCCTATGTCTATTAAGTCAGCAACACAAAATGATCAGCAATATTGCTAGTATTGGTTAACATTTCTCTGTAAGAATTTGTCAATGAAATTTGGTAAAATTATAAAAATGGGATAAAACTTTTTTAAATGTGTAAAATTATTTTCTGGTGATATGTGTCTACACATGATAAAATCTTCACCACACACGGGATCTTTCGGTACCTTGATCTTGGTCTTCCCAGCCTCCAGAATTATAAGAAATAAATGCTTGTTCTTTAAGTAATTGAGTCTGTGGTAATTTGCTATATCAACCCAAACTGACTGAGATGGAAACTGATATCAAAATATCTAAGAATAAAGTTAATAAGCCATATTTAGGATTTGTGTGAAAGAAATATGAAACTCTCCTAAGAGCTATGAAAGAAACAAATATCTGAATACATGATAAAAACAGACTGTTCTTTAAAGAATAACTCAATAGTTTAATATTCTTAAATAGTTTTCAATTTAATGTAATCCCAAATTATTAGCAACTTTATTTTTTATAAATATAGACCAGCTGTATCTATGTTCTGTATAAAAATTTAACTTGCAAGAATATTCAAGAACATTTTGAAAGAAAACTGATGAGTAATGTCTTTGTGTTGAGGAGGTACTACTCTAGCTTTCCAGCTATTAAGGAGAGAGAGATTTTCATAGTACAAAATGGAAACACAGGGATCTGTACATCTATCTGTAAAATTTAACATATCATAATTTTAGTGTTTCAAATAAAAGTCATGTTATAATTGATTAGCTGTGTAAATAAAATTGGACTCTTAATTATGCTAAAATATATTCTATGTGAAACAAAAATTATAATAGGGAAGAAAATATATTTCATAAAAAGTAACCATTAACATAGTTTTAAAAATAAACTTGGAATTGAATCAAAACTTCTAAAATAAGACAATAGCTAGGAGCAATGCATTAAAAGATTGCAGGTAAATTTGACTCATCATTTAAAATTTTCTGCAGGGCAGATAATTTATAAGCCACATGTAAAGATAAACAAAAACTGTGCATACATGATGGGAAAAATTAATTTCTTTATTATAAAAGTATTTATAAATTAAGAAGAAAGTGACAAAAGTGACCAAAACATGAGAGAAAAACAGGCAGGGCATGAACAGGCTGTACACAGCAATAAACAAAACAAAGAGAAATGGCTTTTAAACATATGAAAACATACTCAATCATGTGCATAATTAAATGCAAATTAAACATATAATGAGATGTCATTTTTCACTTTCCACATTGGCACAGATCAAAGATGTATAATAATATACATCTGTAGGTGTAGGTAAAGATATGAAGAAACAAGCCATTTCATACACTTTATGAAAGTGAAAATTAGTGAAAGTTCTTGGAAAGCAATACAGAACTACAAAAATTTAGACACACATACTTACAGGCCAGGAAATTACATTTTTAAAAATGTCACTTAGAGACATGTGTATATAAAATGCATTTAAGCATCTGCAAATTGCATTTTCTTGGATAAAGACTGGAAAAAATGAATATTCATTAAAAGAAGATTGGCCTAATACTGAGGGGCCTATGTGAAAATAAAATGCAGTTATTTTAAAAAGTAGAAGCAGGCCAGGCACGGTGGCTTACACCTGTAATCCCAGCACTTTGGGAGGCCTATGCTGGCGGATCACAGGGTCAGGAAATCAAGACCATCCTGGCTAACACGGTGAAACCCCGTCTCTACTAAATCAAATACAAAAAATTAGCTGGGCATGGTGGTGGGCGCTTGTAGTCCCAGCTATTCGGGAGGCTGAGGCAGGAGAATGGCGTGAACCTGGGAGG
>NW_012115833.1:3411077-3424086 GCF_000951035.1 Colobus angolensis palliatus | reverse complement strand
ACAAATGAATCAAGTACAGTGGCCGCCTCTAAAAATGAAACTTACAGTGCTAGTGGGTAGTGGTGAGAGGGATATTGACCTTATGCAGTATTCCATTTTGTATTGTTTGATATGTTTTATCATTTGTTAAACTATTTTACAGGTACTTCATTACCATTTCAATAAAGAAATGTAATAAGTAAAGAAGAATAATGAACAATTTTGAGCAGAAATTAAAGAATGAAAAACACATTGCAATTTAAGGAATCAATCTCATTGTCCTTTTTAGCTGTAAATACTAAACCTTTCTCTGTAAGTTTAAAGAATAGTTTTAAAACTTTTGCTCTTCTATGGAAATATAACATTTTAGAGCAAAGAGATTGTAGACTTTGAAGTACCACACTCAATGTACAAACCACAGTTCTGTAGAAGTTATGTGAACTCAGAAAAAAAAATTATTTAATTCCCATTTTCACTGCATCCTCTTTGGTTATCTGAAATTTTGAAGAAAAATGTGTACATGAAATAAAATGAGTTGAAAGTAGCCTGTGAAATCCTAAAAGAATTTACATGGTTCTTGGGTATCAAGTGTTTTTGATTCATACTAAAATCTCTTTGCTTTGCAGTTCCCCCCCACCCCCCCTTTTTTTTTTAACTTTTTCCACTGTGATGTTAATAGCACAAATAATATAGTCTCGTTCCTGAGGCCAGTCAACCCACAAAAGACTTAATTCAGTTTCCCGAAATCGTTGGTCAGTAGTGTAATCCTAATTGCTTCCTTTCATGGAAATTGGAAAGAGAAGAAGAGGGAAACAAAACCAACTAACCAACCAGTATACCTGAGTAAGCCAATGTTTGTGAGTATAACGTTCTAATTTTTAAAACCAAAAGTGGAAAGATTTTTTTATTATAAAAGACTCTCTTCTTTAGCCATTTATCATTTTAAACAGTTACTTGTTTTATTTTACTTTACTAAAAATGCCTAAATTAACCCATTACCTATTGATGCTTCTCTTCTACTATTTTAGAAACTGACCACTCAAGAAATACGACTAAATGTTAACAGAAAGGCATGACATTGGAAACGTTGCAAACACATAGCATGGCAGAATTGGACAGTAAAAAATAAGAGCCATGTCTATCTTTTGAAACAAAAACTCTAACTACCAATATTTGCATCTATATAGATAGGATTGAGGATTAGTAGCTGCATGTGGAAAGAGGCCTTAGGAATTTTAAATGTCAAAAAGTTCTATATGACTGTACATTTTTATATAAATGTGTGAAATGCTGCTATCCCTACAGGTAGCATTGGAAGATATTTTAGCAGGACCCATAGAGATGCTAGAAGCTGAACTAAAACCATGATTACAGTTTTAGTAATCTGAATATTGAGTATTCCCTAATGTATAAAACAGACTAGATGTAAGTTTAGAAAAATGTTTCAGAGAATATCTTAGGAAGCTAAGGGATGTTTGCACTAAACACGTTTATTTATATCCTATAGTGGGCCAAACAATGGCCTCCACAACTAGCCACGTCCTAATTCCTGAAATTTGTGAATGTTATGTTATGTGGCAAAAAAGACTTTGCAGCTATAACTTTAAAATGAGGGAATTATACTGGATTATCTGGGTGAGTTCAATCTAACAGGATCACACTTTAAAAATAGAGAATTTTCTCTGCCTAGAGTAAAACTGAGATGTTTCAAATGAGAGGCAAGAAAGAAACAGCAGATAGGCAAATTAGAAAGATGGCAGGCCTAAGAAGGCTCAAAGATGCACAGGTCTATGTGAAAATAGCAATTAGAGGCTTCTAGAGACTAAGTGAAGCCTCTACCTGACAGCATCAAAATAGATACTTTACTCCTACAACTGCAAAGAGCTGGGCTCTACCATTGATGCAGGATTTTTCTTCTCAGTCACTTTGCAAGCCAGGGACCTCTGGCTGGCAGTGCCCAGCCTCAATCCCACTCAGCCATGCTGGCGTGCCCTAGCCCACCTGAGTTATAGCTTGTACCTGTGTTAGGTGGTTCCCAAGCTCTTGCACCATGTTCGAGAAGAATGAGGGTACACTGGACATTGAAGGGTGAGGAGGGTGGGAAAGAATTTTAATTGAGCAATGTATCAGTTTTCAGTGGAGAGGGGAACTGGACGTAGTCCCCCTAATTGAATGTCGGCAAGTCCCTCATGTGGCTGGATCCAGGGCCTTTTATGGACTTAGAATGAGAGGGTGTGCTGATTGGTTTGTGAGTATGCAAAAGAAGTTAAAGCAAAGACATCACTCAAAGGTGGGCACAACAGTGCAGAAAACCAATTAGGAAAGGGTAAGTATATGTAAAACAGGTGAAGGGTGGAGATCAATCAGAGAAAAGTGCACCAAATTGCAAGACAAGTTCTTAGTTCTGTCCTAGGATATAATTTGTAGCTTGGCTTTCAGTCTTTAAACTGTCTTTGACTTAAAGGTGGGGTTTCATCAGGGACTTGTCCTTATCTGCCTAAGCATTTGGCTACCTCCTGCCACTCTCACCAACACTCTGAATGACCTAAGATACAGCTTCTAGGCCTCCTCAGAAGAATGTAGATGTCTGACACCTTGATTTTAATCCTGTGAGACCCTAGGTAGCAACCCAAAGAGCCACACTGTGCCCAGACTTCTGACCCAGGGATATTGTGAAATAATCAATATGAGTGATTTTAAGTGGCTAAACATACAGCAGTTACTTATAGCAGTAATAGAAAATTAACACAAATCTCTTTTAACACAGATTCTCTCATCCCTGGAGTTTCTAAGTAATACCATCTGAAAACAAGGAACTAGCTAAATGTTTATGAAAAATACAGAAAATAGGGAGGATAGGCATAAAATGATTAGTGAGGCAAATACACATGATGGAAATCTCTCATCCTCATTCTCTCCACACCCATAGTATTTCATACATTTTAATTGACTCAAATATTACTGAGGAGCTTGGTAGAAATTCAAATTTCTAGACCGCATACCCAAAGTTTTACATTCAGGACATCGCATTTTTGTTTTTGATATTGTTCTTTGTTCATTTAGTTCTTTCCTAATCTGGATTCAGATTGCTATCAAACCACATTTTGAGAAACATTCATCTGAATGTCAATTTCCCCATGAATGTCAGTGATTCCCAATTTCCAAGTATCCATTTATTTCATTTACCGTGTCTGTCTGCCCTTCTGTATGTATGTGTCTATTCATTATTTAGTAACTCTAATTCAAAGCATTGTGTTGGGATATAAAATAATAAATGATGATACAGTCTAATATTATGTTTGGGAAGCTTTTATCTTAGTAAATAACTAAGAATGTACATTTGAAAGCATGAAAAGGGAGATGTCAGCATGAAAAGGTACAAAAACATTATTACAAGTATTTGGGAGGAGATCGGCTGCAGAAAAACATCACAGGTGAAAAGAAGTTGAATTGAAATTGGCATTTAAGAATGGTTCAAAGTATACAGGTATAGACAGAGAACCACAGCCATTCCAGGAGGAATGGCACAAGCAAAAGCCCAGAGGCAGAAAGAGACCTCTTTGTGTTCTGTTTGTGTTCTGTCTCTAGCTCTGTAGGGATGATTGCCTAGTGGGGCTTCCCTGGAGCAGTCTGGCATATGAGAAAGAGAGTTGTACTTGCTGTGTGGAATTCTCATTTCAAATACCTGCTCAGACACAAAGTTGTTTAGCCTCTTTCCGGTCAGTGTCTCCTCATTACTAACTCTGGGGTAACTTCCTATTTCTACAATTCTTCAGTGGTGTTGATCCACCTAACTTTCATGTTTGTTTTGTTTTTAATTAGTGAGACCAAGATCATGATACTGATTTGAAAGATAGAACAGAATGCCTTTGGAAAAGAGGGAGGCAAAGAAACATGACCTAATTCTTTATTTCTTTTTATTTGTTTTTTTGAGACAGAGTCTCGCTCTTGTTGCCCAGGCTGGAGTGCAGCGGCGTGATCTTACTCACTGTAAGCTCGCCTCCCGGCTTCACGCCATTCTCCTTCCTCAGCCTCCGAGTAGCTGGGACTGCAGGCACCCACCACCATGCGCGACTAATTTTGTTTTCGTATTTTTGGTAGAGATGGGATTTCACCATGTTAGACAGGATGGTCTCGATCTCCTGACCTCGTGATCGGCCCGCCTCGGCCTCCCAAAGTGCTGGGATTACAGGTGTGAGCCACCGTGCCCAACCCAATAATTTTTAAAAATATTTTGGATTTTAGACATTTGCCTTAAGTTTGACATAGTCTACTGCTGTCATAATCTTCAACTTAAATTTTAAGCTGTTCGGTTGTATACCTTTAAAAATATTTTAAACATTATATACCTCCTTGTTTTTGCTTATGATTTGCACTGATTTATATTCACAGATATGTAATAATATTTGACATCTTGATTTTTTTTTGTTTGCTTGTTTTCTATTTTGAAGGATGATTCACCACCCAACGAACTAAGCAACAAGCATTTTTTGCACTTCTTATATCCAAAGGATATACTGTTACTGCTAATTAGGTGGATATACAGGGAGTGTTTAGTCTACAAATTTACTTGGACTAGTCCTACCTTTTGGAAATATAAGATTGTTATTATTTATAGATGTTACTTTTTTCTGAGTGTGTTTCCTTTATCCTGAGTCAATTAAAATCATATAAAATTGAACGTCAATTTAGATTACATAAATAATATGAAATTACCTTCCAATGATTTACAGCATATAGATGCCTTACAAGAAGGTTTAGAAGACAATAGGGAGATCTGACTTTTGGGAGAAGCTCTGTATCTTCTTCTTTATGCATTCTGTGTCTCTTGAGAAGAAAGTTGTCTGGAAAGAGCATGAGGTTGTTAGAAATTCTGAATTAGCTTTGTCCTGCTGTCATTATATGGGAGTGTGAAACTTCTACCTGTTTTAGGGAGAACATACTATTTAACCAGTGTTATGAAAATAATTATGGGTTCAAGGGAAATGTATTCACATTTTAAGTTGATCTGTTTAGAATTAAGAACAAGAGATACCACTTCTAACATTGTTTCCTGAAAAGAATACATCCAAATTCAAAAAATCACTATGACACATGGCATGATGAGATGACTAGAAATAGAATTGGGGATCATTACAAATGAATCAAGTTCACATATCAGGCATTTCTAACAGATAACAGAGTGTTTCAAGTACCTTTCTCAAAGCTGATGACAAATATAGATACTATGGTCACTAAAAGTGATGATATACATTAAACCTGACTTAAACCAGGTGGAAAAGAAAATGGAATTTACATTGATATTTTATAAATAACATATTTTGGTGAACCAGATTCTGTATGTCTTTACATTTGAGTTGAAGGAAAGAGTTTGCTGATTTATTTCAATGTCCACCTCCTCAGATCTGCTTAAAAAGCAAATGACAAAACTACACACTGGCAAAATATCCTTCAGTGACAAAATATCTAAACGAACCAGTAACAGAAGATTCTTATTTTTTTTCCTTTCTCCTACCCTATTAAGTCGTCAAAAGTGGTTGATGCAACAACCAAAATAAAAATGAAAAAACTTTGTATGAAAGTTTATAAGTTGAGTTTTCACATATGATATTATGGCTTATCAAAAGAACTCTGGGCCAGGCACGGTGGCTTATGCGTGTAATCCCAGCACTTTGGGAGGCCGAAGCAGGCAGATCAAGAGGTCAGGAGATCGAGACCATCCTGACCAACACGATGAAACCCTGTCTCTACTAAAAATACAAAAATTAGACAGGCATAGTGGCACGTGCCTGTAATCCCAGCTACTCTGGAGGCTGAGGCAGGAGAATTGCTTGAACCCAGGAGGCGGAGGTTGCAGTGAGCCAAGATGGTGCCACTGCACTCCAGCCTGGTAACAGAGCGAGACTCCGTCTCAAAAAAACAAAAAAACAAACAAAAAAAAAGAACTCTGTAAAGCAATCCAGGGGTCATGATTATTCTCCTGAATAAATAAATAGAACTCTGAAGATAAGTACATGGAATTATTATGTTACATAATTTGATTGTGATTAGAGGTTAGTAATGAGTAGAGTCAGAATTCACTTTAAACTTTATGAGACAATTACATTCTGTTTTATCTTAAAAAATGAAATTTCTGAAAATCTCTGTATTAAATAGTTTAGGAACATACATTGCTGTTTTCATCTGAGCCTTGTTAAGATTAATCAAGTATTATTTTACCAAGTCCTTGTTCTGGGAAATAGTTTGTCTCATGAGTTAACTCTGAATACTTACATGAAAAAAGGACAGCTTCTTTATGCTTTTTGTGATAATATATCAGTTGCCTCTGAGGTTTGTAAAATTAGAATACATAGTACTCCCAATATGTCGAGACTCTATGTAGCAAGGAAAGGCAGCATCTATACTTTCCTGAAGTGTTGATTCTTCAATCTCCAAATGTTTGCCAATTTGAATTGTCAAAGAGGAAAAAGGAATAATTTGTTTTTTATTTGCATACCTTGTGTGTTCTACACTAACAGGCATTTTTGTTGTTGTTGTTCTTATTGCTAATGAATGACTGGATGACTGGAGGGGTGACTTTTCCTGAGAGGGGAAAAATGTCCCAGTAAGAAAATACAGGTTCAAATTTTCTGACTCTATTTTGTGAAGATTAGTCTGTCTCTTGCCTCTTCTCTGGGTTAACTTCAATTCCTTAAGTCTGTGCCATTCTTTACATGAGGATTTAATTTCTTTATATCCAATTCCAGAAATATAGCAGCTCAGCAAACTGCTAGAAGATACAAAGCATGGTCTTCTTCAGCTCATGTGAATGGTGGCTTAACTCAGGCCATGACAGGTATGACCTTGGTGATCTTTCAGCAAGCCTCTGGAGGACAGTTTGCATGGTTTCTTCAAGGGTTTAGTTGGCAGAAGCAACTGCTTGCATTCAAAATAGCATGTCCTATTAATTGGATATTACCCAAAGGGATTCTTTATTAAGGAAAGAGTGCTATTCCTCTGAATGTTAAGTTGTTGGTTGTAAGCCATATTTGCATAAAACGGGCTGGCACTAGGAAATTGCTAAGGGAGGCTTTATATGCTGTCCTTTCTGAATGTCTTCTATATTCTCTTTCTCACTTAGAAACCATGTTCTCAGCCAGGTGCGGTGGCTCATGCCTGTAATCCCAGCACTTTGGGAGGCTAAGGCAGGTGGATCATTTGAGGTCAGGAGTTCGAGAGCAGCCTGGCCAACATGGTGAAACCCCGTCTCTACTAAAAATACAAAAACAATTAGCCAGGTGGTAGTGACCTGCACCTGTAATCCCAGCTACTTGGGAGGCTGAGGCAGGAGATCGCTTGAACCTGAGAGCTGTAGGTTTCAGTGAGCCAAGATTGCCCCATTGCACACCAGTCTGGGTGATAGAATGAGACCCTGTTTCAAAAAAAAAAAAAAAGTACTCTCCAATTAAACCAATTAAAAAAGTGTGCAAAACATAGACCAAAGACAAATTGTCTGTCTCAGATGGCACATAGCTTGTTCAGACCTTATTATTGGGAAAGAAAACCCCAGGAGAAAAACAGAACGAGGGGTGAACTCCTCAGTAATCTTATCATGCACCTTCTGCCACACAGTCATTAGAACACTAAATTTTTTTGAAGCTGAGCATGTAGATTGCTACTCACTGATAAATATTGGGTGGTGAATGGGAATTGTTGCAGTCTCAGACTGAGGTGGCTTAAACAATGAAAAATCTAGTAGGCTAAACTATTGCAGAAAAACCACAGGGTAAGTGGATTCAACCACATGATCATTTGTATCTCTTTCACTTTATGGTCTTAGAGGTTTGGAAATTATTTCTCTGAGCATTCATTTGTTGAGACTGCTGAATTATCCAGAGAAGACGAACCGCTGAAGTTAAAAATGGCTGTGAGATGTCTTCTACAATATTTAGGGCAAATGTGTGTTTACAATGCTGATTATTAAATGACTGTGGTATTTTCTTCATCTGTAAAAGCTCCTTGTAGTACCAGATAAAATCATCTGATGGGGAATTTGCCTGTATGCTCTAACATTTTTTTCCCTTAATTTTCCATAACTCTGAGTTTGTTTGAAAGTAGGAAATAAAAATGATAATTTATGTGACTTAAGGGCTTCCCTAATTTGCTGGTCACCTCAGTGATTCCATCTCACTGATCTCTTTCTTTTCTTCTTTCTCAACTGAAGAAGCAAATTTAAATGATATTAGTTACATAAAATTATAGAAATATGCTAATATAGTTTGGATACATATCCCCCTTCAAATCTCAAATTGAAATTTGATACCCAATGTTGGAGGAGAGGTCTAATGGAACTTCTTCAGGTCATGCGGGTGGATCCCTCACGAATGGCTTGGTGCCTTCTCTGTAGGAATGAGTTCTCAATCTGTTATTTCACAAGAGAGCTGATTGTTCAAAAGAACATGGCACTCCTTACCCCTTCTCTCTTCCTTCCTTCCTCTCATGCCTGTTCCCCTTGCCTTCAATCATGAGTGGAAACTCCCTAAAGCTCTGACCAGAAGCAGATGCTGGTTCCATGCTTCTTAAACCTCTTTTCTTTGTAAATTACCCAGTCTCAGTTATGCCTTTAAAGCAGTTCAAATAGATAGGACTTATACATACACACCAATTAAATGTAAAAATATGCATATACACATAATCCTGACCTGATACAAAGCATTTGTATTGCTAACCCCTAACTGAACTCAGATTGCTTTAGTTGTCCATTGGTGTAAGGTATACCAGACATGATATTCAAATAGTTAATAATTGCTACAGCAGAGCAAGCACAGTGTACAAACAATAAACAGTATGGCTTCCCTCATGTGTACTAGCTCTGACCACCATCACAAGATATAACAAAGAAACAATTAAATTTAAGTAATTTTTAAACAACGATAGTTATAAGAAATTAATATTTGTGTAATGTCAGTAAAAATTTTATTACTATCAGATTAAGTATAAATAGCAAAACATAAATGATCCCTAGTTGTGTACAGGTACCAGAGGGGATAAAGGAAGTATGTGTGACCAAGGAGGGTTAGACTGCAATTGAAGAACCTGAATTCTAGTACCTCCTCTGTTCATACTTGCCAGGGGAATACTAGCATGTAATTTACTCCCTGTGAATTTGATTTTCTTATTGAAATTGAAATGGTGCAAATATAAATGGGATAGCATCTTAGATATGAATCTCTCTTGTTCACCACCTGAAAAGCCTTCTGCATAAAGGGAGAAAAAAGCAAACTACCCTTTTATTGAAGCATTAAGACACAGCAACTTCAACAGGGCCAACGTAAGATAAACAACATGTTAATGATCAATGTCATACAGGAAGCTTTGGTGCAGAGCACATCACACAGGAAACGGTAGGCATTATTACAGTAGCTCACTGAGGGACCAACCAGCAGCAGATCCCAGAAAGAGCCTACAAGAATGTCTTCTCAAAGATCAATTATCCATCCCGAATTGCACATGCTGGAGAACTGAGTTGTAACAGGGTGGATTAGGCAAAGTCCTCACCCAGGAACGATAAAGCATGAAGACATATAAATTATGTTTTTGGTAGGGTCCCAGTGAAGGAAGTTGGGTGAGGGTGGGACTTAGGTAGCAGATCTCAGGGGCTGTAGCAAAATTACATGTCTTAAGCACACATTATTTACTTATCTTGGAGCTAAACAAAAATTGGCTATAGTAGTCAATGGTGTTAGTAATCATGGTGGCAAAAGGTAGGAACAGAAGCCATCCTGAACCTAATTGTCTTCAGAAAGACAAAAAGAAAACCCATAAAGGCATTATATTTTAATAGAATATTTGGTCATCCAGGCAAGAGAAGAGATAGTCTTTGAGTTAGGAAGCCTGGAGGGCAATCTTGGATGCCATTGTATGCCACCACCCTAAAATAAAAATAAAGATAGACCAACTCGTGCACCTGGTTCTGAAAAGCCCAACTCTGAGTGGTAAGACATTAAAAGGGATCTGGCACAACAATACTATTAACAACATTGTGGTGAAGGGTCATTAAACATATTTACTTAACAGTAAATATGTTGTTGAAGATTAAAACAATATTTTAACAAACTTTGCATGTAAGAAAACACAGACAAAAACATAAGAATTGAGGGAATAGGGCTGAGAATAAGGGAAGAATATGTGAACCGGCAAAGTGGTGAATTAGCAAAATTCAGGAAAAAAATGAAGAAAAACAGTTTTAGAATTTAAGATGAAATTGAGTGAAGCACAAGAGAAGATACCATGTGGAAACAGTAAGAAATATGAAGGATATAAATGAAGAATTATATGAAAATACCCCACCACCACACACACATAGATAATCAAGGAGTTGAGAAAGTGGTAGCGTGAAAATGGTAGATTTAGAAGATATCCAAAGGAGAATGTTTCACAGCAGTGGAACAGAATAAATATTTTAAAATATAACAAGCGGCCTTGAATCTACATGTTGAAAGTTGTGTAGTGTGCCAGAAAAAATGAAATATAATGGTCAATATTGAGATATAACCTAGTAAAGTTATTGAAATTAAAAAAAATAAAAGTTTGGCAGCAAAGCGAAAAAAACAAGTTACTTCTAAGGAAAAACATAAAATAAAATGAACATTTCCTCAGGCTACTCTACTCCATTATTCAACTCCAGAAGACACTGGGCTTAAAATGTTCTTAAGAAGATAAAAGTTGAGCCAAAGATTTTATATCCAGCCAAGGTCTTTCAGTTATAAAAGCTACAGACAAATAGTTTTTCCCAAGAATCTCTTGAGGAATCTAATAGAGAATGAATACAGCCTGCCAAGAGTTGGTGGTTGAAAATTTAGCCAAAGCCTCAATAACAAGCATCAAATACATTCAACTATAAAACTAAGTTCTAAAGAAAAACGTAGACCAGAGTGGCAAAATATGGTCTAAACGTAATTAAAGAACTAAAAAGTACTAGAAAGGGATGAGAGGAAAACTTGAAAACTTACATATTGCCCCATGGAATCAAACATTATAACATAAACCTGACAAATGAATTGATAGAAGTATAAATATATTTAACTGTACAAGATTAAACAGTAATAAAGAGTATACCATAGACTAATTCTGTCAGTAGAAGACAGGTATGGGATATGGGAGAAAAAGGAAATAATTTTGTTATTTTTTTGTAGTAGAAAACACGTACTCTATAGGCAAACACAGAACTAAAGGTATTTTATGAAGTCATAATATAATCTCTAAAACAATAATTGAAATTTTGTAAATATTAGAAAAAATGGCAAACAGAGAGGGAGAAAACAGATGACAGAGGAATTATACTGATTTTCAAATTTTATTACAAAGCAGAATCTAAACCTATAAAAGAATAAAAATGATTCACTCAAAACAATGTCATTTAAATTTTAAAAACACAAGATTGAGTAAAATTATTCCAAGTACATGTTTTCAGCTAAAAACAATAAAACAAACAAATAACTGTAATTTATAATATGCAATGAAGATAACAATTATGAAAAAATCTATATATCACATAGCCTGGCTGTAATTTGGTTACACAAAAAATGCAGGAGACAGAGGAAAATTTTTTTTTTAATGAGGCTTTAGTAAATCTCTAAATTCAGAATAAATTAAGACCTATTAAGCCCAAATATATAAAATGTTAACAACATAATCTACAAAGACATCTGATTAATCTATATCAACTTCAATATTCTAAAATAAGGACTGTGCTTTCTTTAAAATTTCTTAGGTTATATTATAATATTTAATATATAATTTATATGTGTGTATAATGTATTAGGGTTTTCCAGAGGTACAGAACTAGTAGAGTATGTGTACACACACACAAACACACACACACACACACATTGAGAAAGTGACAGAGATAGAGGTAGAATTTATTTTAAGAAATTGGCTCGTACAGTTTTTGAGACTGGCAAGTCCAAAGTCTGCAGGGTAGGCAGGCAGGTTGGAAACCCAGGAAAAGACAGGTAGGTTGGAAACCCAGGAAAAGACAGGTATAGTAGCTTGAGTCAGAGAACAGTCTGAGGCAGAATTCCCTCTAGGTAGGAAGACATTAGTTTGTTTTAAGGCTTTCAAGAGATTGAATGAGACCCACCTATTTTATTGAGGATATTATGTTTAGTCAGTCTAATGATTTAAATTTTAATTTCTAAAAAGAAAGCTTCCACAGCAACACCAGAGTAGTGTTTGCCAAACTATCTGGGTACAATGGCCTAGCCAAGTTGACACATAAGATTAATCATCACAGAGAGCTATTCATATGCATGTGTGTTCATATAGATATATGTGCATGGTCATATAGATACGTGTGTGTGTGTATTAGAAGAATGACATGTTTTTTGTGCTGCAGATTTTTGGTAAAATCGCTCATTGATTGATTGTATTAGTCCATCTTCATACTGCTGTAAAGAACTGCCCAAGACTGGGTAATTTATAAAGGAAATGGTTTAATTGACTTATAGTTAAGCATGGCTGGGGAGGCCTCAGGAAAGTTATCGTCTTCGTGGAAGGCACAGGGGAAGCAAGGCACCTTCTTCACAAGGCAGCAGGAAGAAGTGAATGCAGGAGGAACTACCACACACTTAGAAAACCATCAGATCTTATGAGAACTCCCTCACTATCATGAGAGAACAGCATGGGGGAAACTGCCCCCATGATCCAATTACCTCCACCTGATCATGCCCTTGACATGTGGGGATTTTGTGGATTACAGTTTGAGGTGAGATTTGGGTGAGGAAACAGAGCCAAACCGTGTCAATGATGTTACACTATTCCATCAAGAAAGATACTTCAAAATATATCGACATGCCTCTATACCTCTCTGTTGTTAGACTCGATGACATTGATGCCTATTGTCAGTATATTTGCCCTCTTCCTTGCTTTTAGTATGGGAGTCAAGGCACAACCAGGTTTTACATGAGTCTATGGCTACTCACTCAGAAGACTACATTTCCCAGATGTTTCTTATAGTTTATAAGATTCCCTTATAGCTGCCAATCTCTAG
>NW_012115833.1:3392297-3405637 GCF_000951035.1 Colobus angolensis palliatus | reverse complement strand
TTCAAAATGCAGAAATCACCAGTCTTCTGTGTCCTTCGCGCTGGGAGTTGGAGACTGCAGCTGTTCCTATTCGGCCATCTTGCTCTGCCCCCAAATCTGCATCTTTTTTTTTTCTTTTTCTTTTTTCGAGATGGAGTCCTGCTCTGTCACCCGTGCTGAAGTGCAGTGGCATGTTCTCGGCTCACTGCAACCTCTGCCTCCCGGGTTCAAACAAGTCTCGTGCCTTAGCCTCCCGAGTACCTGGGACTACAGGCACATGCCACCACGCCCAGCTAATTTTTGTGTTTTTAGTAGAGACAGGTTTTCACTGTATTGGCCAGGCTGGTCTCTAGCTCCTGACCTCAGGTGATCCACCCCACTTGGCCTTCCAAAGTGCTGGGATTACAGGCATGAGCCGCCTCGCCCAGCCAAAACCTGCGTCTTTAAAAAGCAGTCTTTGCTCATGCTCCTTCCTCTTTCCTCAGGCTGAATGCCAGAGGTGGTAGTGACCCAGCTTTGACTATCTAGAGAGAGAAATTACACATGGAGGCAGCAGAGGAAGAAAATTAAAACAACCTAGGTTTCTGAATCTTACGGAACATAACTGTCTATTAAGAACAGTACTTTCTGTTCTTATGAACACAATTGTCTGAGTTATTAACCAGACTCTTGTGTAAGATATGAATAAACTTCTCTCTTATCCAAGCTGTATTTAGGGCATTATTATTACAGTAACATAATCTTTATTCAAATAATGTGCAATATTTTTTACTAGAATTTTCATATTTTTTTTTTTAATTTTCATATTATGAGTAAGGTTGTGATGCATATATGTGCATAGTTTTTGTTCTGTATTTTGAATTTTTAGAACCTTTATTTTTAAATCACTTTATGACAAGATTGTACCAATTTACTTTGACATGTCCTGTGCATGACAATAGTACTATCATTAAAACCTAAATTATTGAACTCCTTTGTGACCGAAGAGAGTTAAAAAAAAATCTTCTCGTTGTGTACAGTAAGAGTCTTCACAGACTCTATTCACTCCACTCCTTTACCAATGTCTCTATTGAATCTTATAACTACTTTTATATAGGAAATATTACTGAAGTTGACTATGAGAGAAAAACTATGCTTTGTTTTCCTTTGGAGGTTAAAGAAAAAATAATTATTTTAATTATATGATACTTTTCATCTTTAACCTGACTTTCAATAATTAAGCTTCTAATTATGTTAATTAAAAAGACTGTTTTGAGATTAATTATATTGGGAGGAGGGCATACTGGGCGTATTAAGAGAATTTTCTTTTGAATTTTGCTTTGACTTCAAATGTTACTTAGTATCCACTCTGTTCAAATTGCCCTCTCATGCGCTGCTCTGATTACATCCTGTTCATTCAGCTTGGAGATGAAGGGACACAGAAAGCCCATTTGGAGCTTTTATCTTTAGACTATACACTCACCCCCTTCACCTTTTGTTGCTTTGACAGTCAATTGGACAATCACTTATGGTGAAAATGCCCTGCTGATAAAATAGAATTTAACTCTATTTTTACTTTGTTTACATGAATATCTCTCATAAGTTTTCAGGAACAAAGATTTTTGAGAGCCCTCCCCCACCAATTTAACAGTGACTCAAGACGTAAAGACAAATCCAGACTATGCTCTGATAACAGCACCTTTTAGCTGACTGCTTGGGGAACTTCAGACCCACTTTCCCTTGGCCTGTGTTGCTCTCTTGAGGAGCACAGCAGGTTCCCAGCCATTTGCTCAGGCCCAAACTGTCATGACAGAGGCAATTAATGTGATAATGAGAGTTTGGCGTCCAAAATGTTTTTTCCTGCAGGGCTTGTCACATATTTCAGAGAACACTGGGAGCAGAGAAAAATCTGCTTTTTCTCTTCGCATCCACAAACAGTTGAACCTCGGAAGTCTAATACACTAGAGTCATACCAGAGAAACAGATTGACGAAACGGGAACGGAGGTCAATGCTCGCAGTTTCAATGACGATGACTGGTTGATGAAAGTTGCAGCAATACTGAGAAATTAGGTTAAAAAATTAATATAAACGTTTACTCTTACAACCTAATGTCTCTTTAATGCAGATTAACTCCAAGTTTACTATGGGAGACTGACCTTTCTTCTGAGTTTGAGAGGGTCTCACCTTTTCTGTATACATAAAGTTGTGTAGTCTTATTAGGGAAGAGTGCAGGACCTTGAGAATGGATCTACAGCAAGCTTAAATTTCTGCCACAAGCTAACAATGTTGCAAGCTTATAATGACTCCGTAATTGGACTCAATTTGGAGACAGAGAAGTGTTTACTTTAGATTATGAAGTGAGAAAAGCTATGAAAAGTTCTTTCACATGAAATTTCCTGAAGCAAAACTGCAGAATAAGTATCACCTTTTAATGTAGTCTCAGTGAAATGTTCAATAATTGTTCTGTGAAACAAATAGAACAAATTCATCAATGTGCTACATCATTTAATTAATAAATTAAATACTAGCAATGAAATTCAGAATAAATTGATAATGGTTTGAGGGGTGACTGGGCTTGCTTGTTCAAATTATTTTCGTCCCAGTTTTGCCTTTGGGAAATTTTGTAATGGAGTCTAAAGTGTCCATGTCAAGTCTAATATTCTAAGATTATGTGACGTAGATGATTTAATTCAGTCTCTCAGAGTGGATAATCTTTGGAAGGTTCTTTCCATTATGTATGAACCTTGTGACATCTGGAATATCCACCTGTGCATTTGTGGAGCACTTTGAGGAGAGTGTGCTTCGTAACTGCTATGTGACGTCTATGAAGATGGCAAATGTGTTGCCAATGTTCCTAAAACCATCCCCTTTTACTCGCTCTGCAGTCTAAGAAACATAGCATAGTGCGGCTGTCTAATGCCTCTATGTGATATGTGACTGTGTTCTCTTGCATAAAAGACAGCCTAACTTTATGCACACCTGTGGCCTGGACAATAGTCTTCCATCCTTTACTCTTCATACCTCTTAAATACAGATCTCTAAGTCATTCAATATCATGGTTTAAATGTAAATATTCTTATTCTGTTCATGAAAAGAAAAATTAACTACTGAGATGTTGAGAGGAAGAGATGTAAAAGGCAGAAAAACAGAATGAAATAAACTAGTAATAGCATTCTGATAATCAACTGCTGCCTTAAAAGCTGTTCCCAAATAGTGGATTGAAACAATGGCATTGTGCTCAGGATCTCTAATACAGTGACAGTCAGACATTACTTAGGCTGGCATCATCAAGTAACTGGGAGTGGGTACTGCTATATAATGTAGTCATCAAACAGTTGGAATATGGAACAGCTGTACTTCTTGGTCATCTCTCTGGCTCTGTGTAGTTTCTACAGCAAAGTAGCTACATGGCTGTGCAGAGTGCCAAATGTATGTGTTCCACTAGAGAGAAAGACAAGGGAATTCTATGGGCAATGCAGGCACATTGACACATCGACAGCTAAAATGTTGACAGCTGCAACATTTTATTTGTTAGAAAGGAAATTATTAAGGTAGCCCATATTGAATGAGAGGAGGATTAAATTCTACCTTTTGATAGGGGAAGTGTCAAAAAATTAGTTGATATGCTTAAAACTATCACAAATAGGCCAGGCGCCTGTAATCCCAGGCAATCCGCCAAGATCAGCCCATCACTGGAGCCAGGAGTTCAGGACAAGTGGGAGCAACATGGTGAAACCCCATATTTACAAAAAAATAGAAAAATTAGCAGGGCATGATGACACAAACCTGTAGTCCTAGCTACTCCGGAGACTGAAGTGGGAGGATCATCTGAGCTGGAGACATCAGTGCTGCTGTGAGCAGTTATCCTACCACTGCAATCCAGCCTGTCTTCCCCACCAAAAAACCTTACCACAAATATAAATGTTACTGATTTTCTATAATTTCTAATATTAAAAATTACAATAGAAACATTAATAACAGATCTAAAATTTATCAGGTGCTTAATATTTGCCAGGTATGTATTAAGGATATTATCTGTAGTATATCTTCTGAAATAGTTACGTCTATCATCCCCAGTTTAAAGACAAAGATTGAAAATTGAGAAGTTTTCATTGTGTGTTCATGGTCCTACTGTAGCTAACAGGAGTTAGACATGATATCTACCAGGATCTTTATATGGTAAAGGACTCTCTCCTCAGCATTGCACTCTATCTACTACGTCAATTTACATGTCCTTGTAACTCAATATTCTACATGGTACTGATGCATGGGGGCAGGTATCCTATATGATTTTACTTAGGTTTTTGTTAGATCATTTTATGTCTTGCTAACTGACAAAACAAATATGTTAAGTAAAAGTGCTGTTACAGATATAAGAGATGTGTCACTCCTGTTCAGGAATTCATTACACGCTCTCAGAGAAAGCATTGGATAGTAAAAGAAATTAACTTGTAAAACTGCTGTTAATTTATGTTGACACAGAGCAAAACTGAAAATAAGGAGGTATTTGTAGCTGATAGGTAACACTTGGAAAAACTGCTGACTGGTTCTCTCTTAATGGGAACATTCGGAAGTATTGTATGACAGATGACAGTATTGTCCAGTATTATTACCTCTTCTTCAGCAGGAGTTATTAAAAGAGTCTGTGAGCCAAGTTGATTTAAACATCAATAACATTCATGTAAACAACCACCGCAGTATAACCAAATACATCACTATGGGGAAACATGACAACCAAATCAAAGTGCACCACGTATTAAAACTCATCATTTAATATACGCCTCATAATAATATGAGAATCGAATGATACCAAATACCAGTCCTAGAGGTTTGAACTCGTGTATATGTGTATGATAGTTGCATGCCATTTTAATGACTTATGCACTAATAAGAAAGATCAGTCATTGTACTTAAGCAATTCTTATGTATTCTTAACCATTTACTGTCTTGGATATTTTATCTGCAGGCTATTTGGAAATTAAACAAAAGTTTGTAAATCTAGTAATGAAGAATTATTCACAGTCAATTTTATGCATACTTAAAAGGATCTGAGAAGATGAATCTTTTGAAAACCATGTACATTTTAGTCTAATTTTTATTAACTACTTTATATTTCCCAAATGTTCCAGTCTTTTAAGAATGATCACATTCACTCTGAGATATGAAATGTACCTGCACCTCCACTCGTTGATATTTAAAGATAGAGTGTTAAGATTTGGTTATTAAAACATGCATTTTGAAAAAGCAGTTTGACTGCTGGCATGAATGAGGGATTTTTCAGTTAAGAATTCAATATATAAAATCAGTTTATTCTACTAAGCATGTAGGATACTTAGGGCAAGTCTCTAAATCACTTAGTGGTTCAATTTCACATTTAAAGATCAGAATATTAGGGATTGTATTTCAAATGTGCTTTTCCCTTAAATGGCTTATACATGATATGCATGATTATCTTTGAATCATGGAGGAGGAAGGAACGTCATGACTCTATAAATTGGGAAATGAGACATACTCAGGGCAGCTTATCACATAGCTTGTTAATGAAAAATTTCTCCCATGCCATATCCTCAGCCCAAGTAAAATATGTCAATTGACTTTCAGTCTGGATTTCTTTTCAATCAATGTTGACCAGGTTGGCCTCGAACGTGTGGCCTTGCCTCCCCAAGTGCCAGGGCAACCGGCCTGAGCCACCGCGGCTCCCTAGATTTCTTTTCATTAAATCATTTCCATCAAGGAAAATAAGCACAAAAGCAAGAATTGTCCCTTAGGTAATCAATAGTGGCCCTTTTACTGTATCAGATATTCCAAGATGAAAAAGATTTATATATTTTTGGCCAATGAATATCACCAGTTCTAGCAGGAGTGACATGTAAACCTTTTTTTTTTTTTTTTTTTTAACGTGCATCCCTCTTCTACATCAAAACAGATTTAAGATAAAAAGAAAAAAACTCTGACTTTCAGTAAAGGCAGACCTACAATTAGACTACCAAGTTCTATAGTCACATAGAAGAAATGCCTAAAAATCTTTTTTCTTGGGAACTCCATCATAACCATTTTTAAACATTCTGAAACTATATAAGATTCTTTAAATGCTAAGGGTGCATATGTTATCTCATACTTCTTGTTTCCAGCCAATCCCTGTGCACTGGCATGGCTTGTTATCATAAACTTCACTTTTTGCAAATCTTCCGCTCCAAAATTGTCCATAAATTCTGGTCTTACTCATTCTAACAGAGATATGTCTTGCATCTAATGTTCAGTTGTCTCTCTCTTCAGTTTTACTTCTGTGGTCTAAACAACCATCATTTTTCTCCTCAAGAAGCATACTAAATTGCTTCCCTTAGGTCCCTCTTGTCTGTTCAACAAAACGCACCTGGAGTGATAGTTACAAAATATAAAATACAGATCATGCATTTCCCCTGCTAAAAACTATTCCATGACTTTCCATTACACATATAAGAAAATTCAAAGCCCTTAGCAAGGGCACAAGACTATACACTATGACCCTTGCCTGCCTCTTTCACTTACTCCCTTACCACTCTCTGCTGATGCCCCATGAATCAACAACACTGACCACTCTTCTGTTCTTCTAATGCCCCACTATTAATTATGCTTTTATAACTTTTGAATTTAATGTTCATTCTTCCTGAAATGCTAGGCCTCAGACGTCAAGTGTGGCGCCTTTACATCATTCAATACAAGGTATCTAACTTTCATTTCCATCATCCCAGTGATTTTTTTCACTGTATCTACTAATTGTAGTATATGTTGACACTAATAATTAAGGAAAATTATTATTTCCTCTCATTTATTCTCTTACCTTTTAAAATCTTCATTACTTCTGCCTCTTATCTTTAGAACATAAGCTTCTGAGAACCAGTTTTCTGGATTACTGGAATCTGGAAAAGTGTCAAGCACAGCAGCCTCTTGATAAATGTTTGATGAATGAATATATATTTAATTTATAAATAAATGTCAGGCACAGAGCACATGATAAAAATCTGTCCCTCTGCTGTTGCTGTTCCTTCATGCTGTCACTTAGTGTCACAGGAGAAGACCAGAAAGGTAAACCAAGGTAATTATGACTAAGGCAAATGGCCAAAAATACCAGCAAACCTTGCAAAGGGAGAGCAAGGCATATATGGGCTGCTGACATTGTAGTCGAAACAGTCTTCTCACTACTCATTGAAGATGCTGAAAGGTCATCTGGTACCAGACCATGTCACTGAAAGGTTGGATTTGTACTGTAGGGGTGTGCATTAGCCAGTTTTCACTGTGTATTTTTTTAATTTCATTTTTTATTTCAATAAGCTTGGGAAAACAGGTGGTATTTGGTTACGTGAATAAGTTCTGTTGTGGTGACTTCTGATATTTTGGTGCATCCACCACCCAAGCAGTGTACACTGTACCAAATGTGTAGTCTTTTATCACTCACCCATCTGCCACCCTTTTCCCTGAAGCCCCTAAGTCAATTGTATCATTCTTATATGCCTCCTGTCTCTGTGGTGAAACAGAGCTTCACCACAATGGTCTACTTTGACAGGCTCTCTGAAGCATAATATTGTTCCACTTTATTCATACTTCAAGCATTTCTTATGCTTGAATCAACATATTATTTAAAAGGAAGCATTTGATTCTTCTGCTGCATTTTTATAATGGTTGTGGCTGACTTCAGAACCCCTCTCTCCCATTCCTGCATCTCCAGCAAACAATATCCTCACCATTTGGCTTTCTAGCTTAACTTTTATTATGTTCTGTTAATATAAATATTGGTCTAAGCCCTTAGAAACAACAAACCACAGTAATACAAGCAACAGCATTAATAAGAAGAACTAATATTTATTGTTTAATATGTGTGAGGCACTAGGTTAAATGCTAAATAAACATTATGAAATAAGTGATATTTGTTCCAATTTTATAGATGGAGAAACTCTTCTTATTGTGCTTAAGCATTGCCTTCAAGAAATTGTATTCATGCCATGATTTGTATCATCCCTACACACAGATGGCTCATATTTTCTATCAGCTTCAGTCCTATGCATCCAACTACTATCTTGATATCTCCTATTAAAAATCTCAAAGAGAACTCAAACCATCTCTTCCAGAGTTCTCTATTGCAGGAAATGGCACCACCCACTTGTCTAGTCATTCTCAACACACTATTCTCACACCTCACCCTTAATATATGCAATCCACCATCTCTTCCCTGTTATACTTCTATGTATTTCTTCATTTGATCCCTCATGTCCATCTAGTATAACCCAGCATCATTTTTATCAGCTATACTATCCAACTCTGAACTGTTCTACTGATAGACACTATCTCCACCTCTACTCCAGCTGGTCTCTGCACATCAGTCAATGTAATTTTTTTAGTGCAAATTACCATGTTATCTTTCTGTCTTAGAACTTTTAAATAAGTTTTTATTGCTCTTGAAATAAAAGAAAAACTCCCTTATTGTTGCCCAAAAGCTCTGTAAGACCTACCTCTCTATCTAGCATTGTCATATCTAATGGCTTCACTCTCTGTACTTCAGCCACACTGGCCTTCTTCATATTTAGCATGTGATATGGTTTAGATTTGTTTCCTCACCCAAATCTCAATTTGAAATATGATCCCCAATGTTGGAGATGGGGTCTGGTTGGAGGTGATTGGATCACAAGGCAGATTTCCTTCCAGGTGTTCTCATGATAGTGAATGAGTTCTCATGAGATCTTGTTGTTTAAAAGTGTGTGGCACCTCCCCCTTCACCCTCTTCCTCCTTCTCCAGCCATGATTGTTAATTTCCGCTTCACCTTCTGCCATGATTGTAAGTTCCCTGAAGCCTTTCCTGCCACTCTTCCTGTACAGCCTGCAGAACTGTAAGTCAATTAAACCTATTTTCTTTATAAATTACCCAGTCTCAGGTAGCTCTTTATAGCAATGGGAGAATGGACTAATACAGCATGTCTGCATGTAACCAAAGAAACTTTGCTTATGCTATTATCTTTTCTTGGAATACTATTTCCTTGCCCTCTTCTCCTAATTTTACAATCGCTGTTTTATTATTTGATTAATGTCTATCATTCTCCATTCTTGGTCTTCATTGTGAAAAATTTAAAACAATGGATACATTTTAAAAATATATGACTGCTGGGGATTGACATGATAAAAGAGCATGAGAAACTCTTTCATTGATGTCCCCTAAGGAACCATAGCATCTGCTGTACATGGTCTTGTGAAGTCACTCCCTTCGAATTTGCAATCAGTAAGTTGTGTTGAAAGTAATGCTCTCAAGCTTTCAGCCTAAGATGTAAGAAAGCCTAGCAACTTTTTTCCTTTTGGGGAAACCATTCTCCATATGAGAAATCTAACTATCCTGAGATTGCCATTACGAGAATTTAGCCCCATGGAGAGGTTAGGTAGAGAAAAATTAGGGCTTCTGACTGTACAGCCCTAGCAGAGCTCCTATCCATCAGCCAGCACAATTCACCAAACACTTGAGTGGAGCCATTTTAGAAGTGGGTCTTACAGCTCCATTTGAGTTTCTATTGATGACATCACGTGGAGCACAGAAAAACTCTCTCTTCCAAATGCCGCTTAAATTAAAGAACTGGGTGCAGATAAATGTTTGTTGTTTTAAGATACTAAATGTTGGAGTGTGTATTATGTAATAAGAGATAAGCGAAACAAAGAAAGAGCATCATGAGCTGAAAGCCCAAAAGGTATATTCTGAAGTTGAAGTGGGTAGGGGAGCAGGAATCAGAAGCTACCCTGAACAACATGGGAGTCACTTTTTAGTAGATTGATTTGGAAGAAGAAGAGACTTTGAAACATCAACAAAACTGGTAAGAGAATTGAAAGAGTGAAAAGAGAAAATAATATTTTAAAACAAGTGTTCTAAACATTAGTGATACATAACCCTTTGGAAAATTTTCTAAGGAAGATGTAGAAAAGGGTTAAAATGTTTTCATTTATATTGATGTGTGTATAAAGTATTGTATATTTTAATCATGTAATAATTTCTTGCCAAGAGTAGGTAATGAAGAGAGGTATGTTATTCCCAATGGAAATATCCATGGTGATATACCATTGCTAAGAGCACTATAAAAAAGATAGACACAGTTTAGAAGCAGCATTTAATGCTGATTATGTGCACATTTTATAGTGTTTTTTAAAATTAATTTATTCAAATGGAATAAATTAAAATCTAAGATCTAAAAATATTGGTTTAAATTGAAATAGTAAAGTTAAAATGTGAAATAATTATAAATGGCTATGGATCTCAGATCATAAGAATTGTGCACAGAATATAACTGTATTTTCTGCATCTGAAATTAAATTTCTGTTATGAGCCCCCTTTCCTCAGGATGGGAGAACCTGCACACTTAACGTTCAGGCTCTTTTTCCATCCCCTATGCTGAGTTATGTCAGGGTACCTTAGTTAATTATACAGTGTCAGTTTCTAGGAATTGAAGACAATTGGTCTTTGTGCTTTTCTGTCTTTCGTGTTCCTCGCTGGACTTTGGATTTCATCCCCTGGAGGTGTGTGCTAAGTAACTGTGCTGTGGATAAAAGTCCTCCTCTTGTCTTACAGTTATCTATAACATATGTGTATTCTCTCAGAAACAGGCAACATACTCTGTTGTGCCCTATGACACTCTGAAGCACATAAAGCCTTTAGAAGACTGTTTAAAGGCTTTTGTCCAGATATAGTAGGCAAACATCTCTTCCGAATTTTATCATCCTGACTGTGTAAAAACGACGAAGGATTTTCAGCTTCCACTGTGCTTCTCTGAGGCTAAGTTATGCAGGTCCTCTCTGACATGTGTTTGCCAAGCTGTCTGAACTTTCTAGTACCCACCATTTTAAAACTCTATCTTGATAGAGCATAAACAAGGCACAGTAACTCTTTATGGAGACTCAGGCATTTACATGTCTTCCCTTTTGTCTTCCTTATTCTCGTCCTTATTCTTTGCCCAGTCAAGAGAACTCTATCTAGCTTTGATTGTAGCAATGTAATATTTCATATGCGCTCTTTCAGGGCTTACTTTTTCTCCTCCCTTCCTCCTTCCCTGCCTCCCTCCCTCCCTTCCTTCCTTCTGTCACTCAGGCTGCAGTGCAATAGCATGATCTCAGCTCACTGCAACCTCTAGGAGGAAAGGCAAAGAAGAGAAAATCCTAGAGAACACAACTGTCAGTGGATAGTCTGTTATTAACAGACTTAATACTTTATGGACTTGTCCATCCACTCATGATAGGGTTAAATGCCTCAGTGGCCTTATTTTTGATAAAATTTGTTCTCTGTAAAGAGTGTAAGAGATAAGCCACTGAAAATAATCTTATTAATAAAGATGGATACTGATGGTTTACATATTTATGCCTGCCATTCCATTTTTTGAACGCTAAGAATGTGGGAGTTATTTATATTCTACTACTCAAGGTCATCGCCAACGTATGATTGCAAAAGTTCAAAAAATTGCAACCTCAGATATAAATGAGTTAAAGAAAGACTTGATATGGGAATATAAAGAAT
The DNA here is from genome assembly GCF_000951035.1 of Colobus angolensis palliatus. Classification (NCBI taxonomy): domain Eukaryota; kingdom Metazoa; phylum Chordata; class Mammalia; order Primates; family Cercopithecidae; genus Colobus; species Colobus angolensis. The sequence goes on along the minus strand of NW_012115833.1, from coordinate 3,394,163 downwards.
CCCTCTAGCAAAGAGATACTGTCTCTGAAATCAGATAAAATAGCCTTCAAATTCATATGCTGCCATTTTATTAGCTGTGTAACTTTGAGCACATCATATAAACTCTCTGAGCTCATTGGCTTATCTGCAAAAAAAAGGGGGGGGCTGGGGAGGAATGATCATACTAACTTTCTCTTAGCACTGTTGAAGAGATAAATACAAAATATATCAGAGAAATTTATCACAGAGATATTAGTGTAGTAAACTTCCAATGGATATTAACCATTGTGCCTATTTCATCAAGAGAGGATATGAAGGCACCTCAGAAAGAGTTTTCATTTACAGGATGTGTATACTGCCTCCCCAGAACTCTGGTAGGCAGGGGTAGAGCTAGTCTCCTCTCTGTCACACTGGAATGCAGCCACTTATGGATGGAATCATGGTATGCCTCTTATTTTTTCTACCCTTATGGGAGAGAAGAAAACAGCATTTCCAATTAAAGCACACCAGGCATGTTATAAACCAAATGTAATCACCCAAGTTGGAACTATATCAGGGAACTCAGAAAAGAGAGAAAAAAGATGCAAGATTATGTTATTGAGGAACTCTACAGTACAGCAGACATTAATTTATTTCAATTCAATTAAAAATTAATGTTTACCTATTGCATACTAATCACCTTGATATATTCTGTATTATATAAAGAATAGAAGAAAACATGAATCCTGTGAAAAGGACTTGCAGTCTTTTGGGGATAATAATGCATATTCATATAACTACCAAGTAATACTGAAAGTGTCAAATAATACTGATATCAATAAGTAGTTTCATGGAACACTTACTATATACAAAGTACTATTATAAGCCTTTTGCTTTTATAATTTAAATTTCACAAAATGTGATCAAGGAACAATTTATTTTTCTCATTTTACATATAAGAAAACAGGCATCAAATACTTGAGTAATTAGCTCAGGTTCATATGGATATATTAAATGGGAAAACTGAAATTTGAGCAGAAGCCTTCTGATCCCAGAGCATTTTGTCTTCACCAATGTACTGTGCTGCTGATTTTCTAATTTATCTACACAAAAACTGAAAGCAAATATATAATAAATGTTACACATTTGTAACATGTAATACAGAGAAAGAAAAGTTCCCATCCAGATAGGAGTTGGAAGAAGGGCATTGAAATATATTTCCATTCAAGGAAGAATTTCAAAGAAGGATATGAAGAGAAGTTAAAAATCTCAGTCAGAGTAGTTTAAGTAGGAAAGGGACCAGATGAGCAAGGTAATGGAAGGCAAGAAATATAGGCCGTGTCAGAATTAAAATGGAGTTTCTACTTTAGGAAGAGTCTAAGTTGAAAAAGACATAGTAGGAAAGGATTTTGCAGATAAATGGGAGCCATGAAAGATCCGTGTCTGAAGATCTGTTTTCTATAGCTAATGGGGGTATATTGCAGACTGAAACACAGACATGTCAAATGTAGAATGAAGATAATTGCCTAAACCTTTACCTTCTCACACACTACCTATTATTTCTTCTCTTAGACAAGTGCTTATTTAAACAAGTAACAATAACACACTTTTAAAAAGTGGACCTCTTCCTTCATGTGAAATATTTTGTAGAAATATCATGAAACTGTAAATAAAGGGAGAACTATGCTATTTGAAAGAGTTAGTGGGAGAAGGAGGCATAAATCCACCCATCTGATACTCTTCCTTCTGATGTTTCTTCTCTGAATTCTGGAGCTCTGATGAACACATCTGAGAAGTATCCTAATTAACCTGTGGACAGGATGGCACAAAAAGCTCCTAAAAATATTATAATCTTATTAAGTTTATCCCTTTCTTTTTTTTTTTTTTTTTTTTAACGTGCATCCCTCT
>NW_012115833.1:3331497-3392028 GCF_000951035.1 Colobus angolensis palliatus | reverse complement strand
TGAGCCACCGTGCCCGGCCTATCCCTTTCTTTATAGATTTTTCTTTTTCTTTCTTTCCTTCCTTCCATTTCATCTAATTATATTCAGTTTTCTTTTTTCTTTTCTTTTTTTTTGTTTTGCCCTTTAACTGGTTACTGTAGCCTATGGTCATGTAATTATAATCATAGGCAAAAAGTATTTGGGAACGTTCCTGACCCATTGGCCCCTTGGTGTTAGCTGTTGCTGCACATTGTTAAATGCTACTGGTATTAAATTAGAAGGGATACCTTTCCTATAATCTGCTCAGTTATTTCAAGGTAAAAGTGCCATATCAGCACAAATATTTACTGACTTACAGAGAAGCCAATGATGTCAGTCAAACCTAAAAGATCTGATTCCCCTTAGATCAGATTTGTATAGACAGAATGGACTTGTCCCATTAAATTAGAGCTTTTGGAACTGATTTTATTTGGCTACTCCATGTAAAACTGGCATTAATAACATTTATTTGTTCATTAAACTTACATTTGCTGGGGCTTCACCTTGGATAAGATTTTGTTCAAGACACCAGAGAATGATGACATATTTTAGGTGTCTCTTGACCTCCAGAATATCATCTTGGAAAGCTTATCTATGTTATATTCATAATGGAGAGAAAAAATCACCATACTCTAAAGTAAGCTAGTATTGCTAACTGTAGCAGTTTTAAAGATCTGGATAGATTGCATATTCTTGATATAGCAGCAGCAATTCATACCTATTTTGAAGATAGACCATGGTAAGCTACTCCGACAGGTTTCCTTCATTTGGTTTATTTTTCTAGCATGCATAGAAATGTGGCCTGAATACTGACTTATCTAAGAATGATGTGGTAAAAAATACCTTCAATTTCTAAACAATTTATAATGACTACACTTCTGTATAACCATTAAGCACTGTTAATATTAAGTACTTTTTGTAGAATCATTGAACATTACTGTAAATATTTAGACATCAAAGAAAGTGTATAAAGTCAGTAAATTGACTTTTCACATTTTTCAATCAGAAAATAATTTCCCAACCTCTGTATTCTGCAGCAGAGGATCCAATCTAAAGAATTATCATAGTCTTTGAACCAAGATGAGTGGGTAATTAGAACGTTCACGTTTTCTAAGACAGAAAAGAACTAGCTCTGCACAACGAAACTACATAATCGTGTTATCTTTTGAGAAGGATAACAGGTTGTTTTTAAAAGGATGTTGTCATTCCAAATAGCTACTGGGATTGATTCAACTAAGAGCTTCCTAGTGTTATAAAATCAGAATGCAGAATGGAACACCTCCTCATAATTGCACCAGTAAGGATATATCATTGGTCACTTCAAATATGAGAGTATGTTTATTCTTATTAATACAGTAAAAATTTCAATATACCTGATGAATAACCATATTAATTAACCTATTCTGTATTTTCTTATTGTTTTGTATCTCTTACTTTGAATGAAGTAAGAAAATATAACTCACTTATTCTCCCACCATTCTGATGAACCACACAATGCTGTCACCAGAACTGTTCTATAAAAACTTGGTTTGTTTTTAAACTCAATTACCAAGCAATGGAGCTGAATCTTATATGTTAGTGGTTCAGTACATTTGGGCTGCTATAACAAAATACACCAAACTGGTTAGTTTTTAAATATCAGAAATTTACCTCTCACAGTTCCAGAGGCTGGAAGTTTAAGATCAGAGTGTCAGCAGGATTCAGTTCTAGTGAGGTCTGTTTCCTGGTTCATAGATGGCACCTTCTCACCATCTCCTCATATGGCAGAAGGGGCAAAGTAACTCCCCCTGGACTCTTTTTTTTTTTTTGAGTCGGAGTTTCACTGTCGTTGCCCAGGCTGGAGTGCAATGGCACAATCTCGGCTCACTGCAACGTCTGTCTCCTGAGTTCAAGTGATTGTCCTGTCTCAGCCTCCGGAGTAGCTGGGATTATAGGTATGTGCCACCACACCCAGCTAATTTTGTATTTTTAGTAGAGATAGGGTTTCTCCATTTTGGTCAGACGGGTCTCGAACTCTTGACCTCAGGTGACCCACCCCAAATTGCTGTGATTACAGGCATGAGCCACCGTGCCCTGCCTTGGACTCTTTATAAGGGCACTAGTAGCAGTAATGAGGTCAGAGACCTCAAGATCTAATCCCCTCCCAAAGGCCCCCACCTTGGCCGGGCATGGTGACTCACACCTGTAATCCTAGCACTTTGGGAGGCCGAGACAGGTGGATCACCAGAAGTCAGGAGTTTGAGACCAGCCTAGCCAAAATGGTGAGACCCCGTCTGTACTAAAAAATGTAAAAGTTTGCCAGGCATGGTGGCCGACACCTATAATCCCAGCTACTCAGGAGGCTGAGGCAGAGAATTGCTTGAACCCAGAAGGCAGAAAGATTGCGGTGAGCCAAGAACGTGCCACTGCACTCCAGCCTGGGTGACCGAGCGAGACTCTGTTAAAGAGAAAGAAAGAAAGAGAAAGGAAGTGAAGGGAAGGGAAAGGAAGGAAAGAAAGGAAGAAAGAGGAAGGAAGGAAGGAAGAAAGAAAGAAAAAGGGAGGGAGGGAGGCCCTACTTCTTATACTATTGGGCTGGGGATTAGGTTTCAACATATGAATTGTAGGGAGACATAAACATTCAAACATTGGTGGTAAGGAATGAAAAAAGCACTGGACATTATTAATCCAATCTGTTAAGATAAAGGATTCCATCAAATATCTATGAATCTGCAGGTCACTGTGACAGCTGAAATTCTTGGATCAACCCACAAATTGGCCCTGCTAGTTAAGAGACAGGTTCAATGAACGTATAATTGTTTGGTGGTCCTTTTCCTCTTAGATGGTAGACATAAACAATGTATTGTGTGTGGTATTGGCTTGAATAAAAGATGCCAGTAGCCTCTTTCAGAGTAATTTCACATAGAAAATGTACTTTATAAAACCAAAACAGATGTTGCCCTCAGGACCTGTCACATATTGCTGTTTCCTTCTTGGCTTCATTACCAGGATTTTCTACTGGTATCTTTTGCCTGTATTTCAAAGTTCTCTAACGTAGTTAACGTTTCATGTGGCGTTTCTAGAAAAGTTTTAACAATGTCTTAGGATTTATTTTGCACAAACAAGTGTGGATGATTTAGAATAATTAAGTTCAAGTTCTGATTCTGCCTTTTTCTAATTCTGTGGTCTTGGGCAAATCAGTTACACATTCAGAGTCTTTGATTTCTTCTCTTTCTTTTCTTTCCTTTCTTTCTTTTTTTTTTCTCTGCACAGCATAAAAAACAACAAGAGAGTGGAAAGGCAGCCTTTGGAACGGGAAAATATTTGCTAACTATGTGTCAGATAAGGGCTTAATTTCCAAAATATACAGATGCCTCTCTACTTATGATGGGGTTACGTCTCAATAAACCCATCGTAGTTTGAAAACATGATGTAGAAAATGCATTTAACACTTCTATCGAACATCATAGCAGCCTAGTCTGTCTTAAACGTGCTCAGAACACTTACATTAGCTTACTATTGGGCAAAATTATCCAGCACAAATCCCATTTTATAATAAAGTGTTGAATATCTCACTTGTTAAATACTGTAGTGAAAGTGAAAAACAGAATGGCTCTTTGAGTACGTGAATTATGTTTTCTACCAAGTGCGTATCTGATGCCAAGGCAGTACTTTCTCATTCCTCCCATTCTCTAACTTCAGCCCTCATAATAGTGCTACCCGTCCCTACCCAGGACCTGAGAAGACAAGCTTGAGGATGGCCAATCTAAGATGTAGGAACATGGGTGTCAGTAGGGGGAATCTTTCTGGCATCAACAAGAGGATCTTCACCTGGGTAGCCTGAGAGTGGCAAACCAATCTCTTGCACCATTTTGAGTGACCTGGGAAGGTGAGTTGAGTAAAAATAGCTACTTCTGAATTTCAACTCCAAAATAGATCTCTGTACTTTAGAATATGTTATTTGAACTGAAAATATTAAACTTAAACCTTCATTTTGTAGATTCCATTCAGTTCTTGACAGGCTAACATTAATAACAATTGGTTGTCATCAAAGGAATAGATTCTGGAATTGGCATTATAAAGTTTCGGAGATGCATTTCATGAATTATATTTTCTGTTCTTTTGTGTTTAAGACAGTGTAAATTACCTGATTGTAGAGCTCCCTGAACTCTGAAAATCAGGCTAAGCTCCATCTTCATCATTTTTCCCTGCGACTTCAAGAGGTTCAGACCTCTTAGTTCTGGTAATAGCATATGGTTACAATTTAGTCCATGGTCAAAAAGGTTATTACAACTTTTTTCTCAATGAAATATTTTATTTACATTCCAACTTTTTAATACAATTATCTTTTTAAAGAGTTGTTCTGAAAAAGGAAAATAATTTATGCCAGAATCTGTAGAAAACATTTCAACTTATAAACAAAATATAGTGATTACAAGATGAATATTTAAATGAATAAAAATTATACAATAGATATAAAATAATTTAACAACATTTACACAAGGGGAGAAGAAAAATTCTTGGCATATTGGAGATGTTTAATATGAGCCAAGAATTCTGCTAGGCACTTTGTGGATGTTTTACCTTAGTCATTTTATGTCTGAATGAATGCTAAGTAATTTCAGCGTCATACTACAGATATGGAAACAAAACTGTAAGGTGAAGCAAATGATAGATTGTAAAGCTGGAATTCAAACTTAGAATCGTCTTGTTTTAAATACATTGTTCTTTACATCAATATAATTCACTTATTACAAAAGTTTAAATATGAGCAATAATATATTTTACACTAGGCCGGGCGCAGTGGCTCAAGCCTGTAATCCCAGCACTTTGGGAGGCCGAGACGGGTGGATCACGAGGTCGGGAGATCGAGACCATCCTGGCTAACCCGGTGAAACCCCGTCTCTACTAAAAAATACAAAAAACTAGCCGGGCGCGGTGGCAGGCACCTGTAGTCCCAGCTACGCAGGAGGCTGAGGCAGGAGAATGGCGTAAACCCGGGAGGCGGAGCTTGCAGTGAGCTGAGATCCGGCCACTGCACTCCAGCCTGGGCGACAGAGTGAGACTCCGTCTCAAAAAAAAAAAAAAAAAAAAAATATATATATATATATATATTACACTAAACTCAGTAAACAGATTAAACAATCACATCCCTTTATAAAACAAAGCTTGATATTACTTCTAATATCTTATTTTTCCAACTTTATGTTAGGTTCAGGTGACACGTGCAGGTTTGTTGCAGGTAAATTATGTGTCGCTGAGTTTTGGTGTACAAATGATCCCATCACCAAGGTAGTGAGCATTGTACCCGATAGGTAATTTTTCACCCTGCCCCCCTCACCATGACGCCCCCTTTAGCAGTTCCCATTATCTGTTGTTCCAATCTTTATGTCCATGTGTATTCAACGTTTAGCTACCACTTACAAGTGAGAACATGTGATATTTGGTTTTCTGTTCCTGCATTAATTTGCTTGAGGTAATGGCCTCCAGCTGAATCCATGTTGCTGCAAAGGACATAATTTTGTTCTTTCCTATGGCTGAATAGTATTTCATGGTATATGTGTATCATATTTTCCTTATCCAGTCAACTGTCAGTTAGCAATTAGGTTGATTCCATGTCTTTGTTATTGTGAATAGTGCTATAATGGGTATATAGGTGTATGTGTCTTTTTCGTAGAACAATTTATTATTATTATTATTATTATCATTGAGTATCTACCCAGTAATGGGATTGTTGTGTCAAATGGTAGTCCTATTTTAAGTTCTTTGATAAATCTCTAAACTGCTTTCCACAGTGGCTGAACTAAATTACATTCCCACCAACCATGTATGGGTGTTTGCTTTTCTCCATAGCCTCACAAGCATCTGTTATTTTTTGTCATTTTTAATAATAGGAATTCTGACTGCTGTGAGATGGTTTCTCATTGTGGTTTTGGTTTGCATTTCTCTAATGATTAGTAATATTGAGTATTTTTTACATATTATGGGCTATAGCTATGTCTTCATTTGAGAAGTGTCTGTACATGGCTTTTGCCCATTTTTAATGAGGTTATTAGTATTACTTTTTTGCTTGTTGAATTGTTTCAGTTTCTCATAGATTCTGAATATTAGACATTTGTTGAAGGCATAGTTTGCAAATATCTTCTCCCATTCTGCAGGTTTTCTATTTACTTTTGCTGTGCAAAAGCTCTTTAGTTTAATTAGGTCCCACTTGTGAATTTTTATTTTCTTGCAATTGCTTTCGAGGACTTAGTCATAAATTATTTGCAAAGGCCAATATCCAGAATGGTGTTTCCTAGGTTTCTTCTAGGATTATTATAATTTTAGGTCATACCTTTAAGTCTTTAATCCATCTTGAGTTAATTTTTATATATAGGTCCTGTTTTATTCTTCTGCATATGGCTAGCCATTCATCTCAACATCATTTTTTGAATAAGAATTGCTTTCCCCATTGCTTGTTATTGGTGACTTTGTTGAAGATCAGATGGTTGTAGATGTGCAGCTTTATTTCTGGGTTCTCTACATTCTGTTGCACTCATCTACGTATCTGTTTTTGTACCAGTACCATGCTTTTTTGGTTACTGTAGCCTTATAGTATATTTTGAAGTCTGGTAGTGTGATGCCTCCAGCTTTGTTCTTTTTGCTAAAGATTGCTTTGGCTATTTGAGCTCTTTTTTGGTAACATATGAATTTTAGAATCTTTTTTTCCTAATTATGTGAAAAATGAAGTTGATAATTACATAGGAATTGCGTTGAATCTGATGACTGCTTTGGGCAGTATGGCCATTTTAATGATACTGATTCTTCTAGTCAATAAGCATGTGATGTTTTTCCATTTGTTTCTATTATCTATGATTTCTATGAGCAGTGTTTTATGGTTCTCCTTGTAGAGATATTTTACCTCTTTGTTAGCTATATTACAAGGCATTTTATAAATGTTGTGGCTACTGTAAATGGGATTACAACCTTGATTTGTCTCTCAGCTTGAATGTCATTGGTGTATAGAAATGCTACTTATTTTTGTGCATTAGTTTTATATCCTGAAACTTTGCTAAAGTCATTTGTCACCCTAGCCGCCTTTTGTTGGAGTCCTCAGGGTTTTTAGGTACAGAATCATAACATCAATGAAGGGAGATAATTTGGCTTCTTCAATTACTATTTGGATGCATTTTATTGCTTTCTTTTGCCTAGTTGCTCTGGATAGGACTTCCAGTATTATGCTGAATAGGAGTGGTGAGAGTGGACATCTTTGTCTTGTTCACATTCTTAATGGAAATGCTTCCAGCTTTTGTCTGTATGTTGTAATGTTGGCTGTGGGTTTGTCATAGTTGTCTCTTAATATTTTGAGGTATCTTGCTTTAGTGTATAGTTTTCTCAGGGTTTTTAATCACAAAAGGATGCTGGATTTTATCAAAAGCTTTTTCTTCATCTAATGAGGTGATCATATGTTTTTATGTTTAATTCTGTTTATGTGACAAATCACATTTATTGATTTCTGCATGTTGAACTAGTCCTGCATCCCAAGAATAAAGCCTACTTGATCATGGTGAGTTTCCTTCATCATGGTGAATTAACTGTTGATATGCTACTGGATTTGGTTTGCTAGCATTTTGTTAAGCATTTTTGCGTTTTTGCTCATCAGGGAAATTGACTGGCAGTTTTATTGTTGTTGTTGTTGTGTCTTTGCCAGGTTTTGGTATCAGAGCGATGCTGGCTTTGTAGAATTATGTAGGCAGGAGTCACTCCTCCCCTATTTTTGGAATAGGTTCAGTAGGATTTATACCAGCTTTTCTTTGTACATCTCATAGAATTCGGCTGTGAATCCGTCTGCTCCAAATCTCTTTTTGGTTAGTAAGTTTTTTATTACTGATTCAGTTTCAGAGTTCAATATTCATCTGTTCAGGGTTTTGATTGCTCCCTGACTTAGTCTTAGGAGGTTGTGTGTTTCCAGGAATTTATCTATTTCCTCTAGATTTTCAAGTTTGTATGCATAGGGGTGTTCATAATTGTCTCTGAGGAGCTTTTGTGTTTATGTGAGATCAGTTCTAATGTCACCTTTGTCATTTCTGACTGCATTTATTTGGAGCTTCTCTCTTTTTTTTGTTACTCTAGCTAGTGATCTATCAATCTTGTTGATTTTTTTCAAAGAACCATCTTTTCATTTTGTTGATCCTTTGTATGGATTTTTGGATCTCAATTTCATTCAATTCTTCTCTGATTTTATTTATTTCTTTTTTCCTGCTAGCTTTGGGGTTAGTTTGATCTTGTGCTTCTAGTTCCTATAGGTGTCGTGTTAGATTGTTAATTCAAGAGTGTGTAGCTTTTTGGTATAGGTGTTCAGCACTGTAAACACTGCTTTAGCTGTAACCCAGAAATTTTGGTATGTGTGTCTCTGTTTTCATTTATTTAAGATAATTTTTAAATCTTGTCTTTATTTTGTTGTTTACCCAAATGTCTTTCAGGAACAAATTGTTTAATTTTCATGTAATGTTGTGGTTTTAGGTGATCTTCTTGGTATTGATTTGTATTCTTATTCCACTATGGTCCAAAAGTATGGTTTGTATAATTTTGACTTTTCTGAATTTATTGAGACATGTTTTATGACTGAGCATGTAGTCAGTCTTAGATTATGATCTGTGTGCAGTTGAGAAGAATTGATGTTCTATGGTTGATGGGTGGAGTGTTCTTTAAATGTCTGTTAGGTTTAATTGGTCAAAAGTCAAATGTAAGCCCAGAATTGCTTTGTTAGTTTTCTGCCTTGGTCTCTCTAACACTGTCAGTGGCATGTGGAAGTACCCTACTATTATTGTGTTGCTGTTTAAGACTTTTTGTAGGTCTAGAAGTACCTGTTTTGTGAATCTGTGTGTTCCAATGCTGGGTGTGTATACAAGATAGTTAAGTCATATGTTGGATTGAACCCTGTATTATTTTTTTTTAGTGCCCTTCTTTGTCCTTTTCTTTACTGTTGTTGGTTTAAAGTCTATTTTATCTGATATACAAATAAAGACTCTTGCTCTTTTTTTTTGTTTTCAGCTTGTGTGATAGATGTTTCTCCAATCCCTTGCCTTGAGTCTAGGGTGTTCTTACATGTGAGGTGAGTCTTTTGAAATAGTAGATAGATGAGTCTTTTTTTTTTTTTAATCCAACTTGCCCCTCCTCCCCTTGAAGTAAGGCATTAAAACCATTTAAATTCAAGATTAACATTAATATGGGAGGTTTTGATTCTATCATGAAGTTGTTAGCTTGTAGTTTCTATTGTGCAGTTGCTTTAAAGTGTCTGTGGGCTATGTACTTAGGTATGGTTTTATGGGAGCAGATTTTGCTCATCTCCATGTTTAGAACTCCCTTAAAGAGTACTTGTAAGGCTGGTCTAGTGGCAGTGAATTCCCTTAGTGATTGCTTGTCTGAGAAATACTTTATTTCTCCTTCACTTATGAAGCTTAGTTTGGCAGGGTGTGAAATTCTTGATTAGAATTTCTTTACTTTTTTAGGCCCCCATTCTCTTCTGGCTTTTATGGTTTCTGCTGAGAGGTCCACTGTTAGCCTGATGGGATTACCTTTGTAGGTAATCAAGCTTTTTTTCTAGTTGCCTTTATCTAGTATCTTATTGATGATAAAATTGTATTTGTCCTTGGCCATATGGAGATGTTATTCTAACAACTACTAAATCCTGACTCCAAAATGTATCTCTGTATTTTATAATATGTCATTTGAAATAGAAATGTTAGATTTCTATCTTGTTGCCAATAGGAACTATGTGACTCGGGCACTGATTTGTCATCTATCTACTTCTGACTTGAAATTTCCTTACAAAAAAAATCTGTAAGTAGAAAATTTAAGTAGGTATGTTCATAGATTTTTTTTCTCCTTGAATAATATAGTTTCATAACAGTAGACAACATGTTGGGTTAGCAGATTTCAGGGACTGATTGTCCAAAATTAAGATTCAAAAGAACACTTGTTAGAAACAAACAAACAAACAAAAAATAGTTTATGTGGTAATCTGTTGAAATTTTTAGGCCATATGTCAAAGATGAGAATGTTACCAGAGAATTTATGTTGTTTATGGAACAGAGAATTTAGGATAACAACTTTTATATTATGTTCATTTATTAATAGACTATAGATAAAATTTCCTGCTATTAAACGTGTCTTTTAAAACAAATTTTATTTAACTATATTTTTAAGACTTTAATAAACTTTATCTCATTTGTCTCTGATATAAGCATTTACATATAATCATGTTAATGTATTATCTACATTTAAGTTTGTTTTTCACACCAGAGCTTTCAAGTATTTTTATAAAATAGTTGACACTGTTTTTTTTTATTTAAAACTCTTTTTAAAAGTACTGCATCTACAGTATGTGATTGAATTTTTAATAATGATGCTATAAAGAAAATAGCTCATGTAAAATTTTAGTCACATTTTAATTTTAATTTCTAGAGAAACTTTTCCTATAAAATTTGTTTGACTAACCTATATGAATCTATTGAATGTAGACCAATATAACACTTAATTGAGAGCTAGCCGAATTTTATATGTTTTTTTCTTAAATATTTCCCATGTACTTATTTGTTTAGACAGAATTTTAAAGTATTCATTGAGTGTCGGCTGTATGATAGGCATCAGAAATAGCATGGTAAGCAAATTGGCACAGCCTTTCCATTCTTTGAGTTTACAGTCTAGTGACACAGATGTAAACTGAGTTATTCAGAAAACAATTTAATTACAAACTAGTATGAGTGTGTACCAGTTCTAAGAACATGAAATGATAAAACATGACAATATGATACAGCAAAAATATTCTATGAAAAATGTAAAATTTTTGATCAAGGCTAACTGATATGTAGAAACTTAGGAATTATTGTAGCTTTAGTAAGACTTCAATTTCTGGCTGTAATGACAACTTAGAAAATAAGCCCTCTTGTGAATAATAACTGGAAAAACAAAATACTGAAACAATTTTGCAAAACACAGCTGAAAGAAACAAAACAAAAACTTTTTTTTTCCTTTTTTCCGTATCAGCGAACTACTAAGGCAGTCAGAATTTAGAGCACCATGGTATTGAAGAAATGATTAAATGCACTAAGGTAAAGCTGACATTTAGTGTCACTTCTCTCTGTAAATTATTTGGTGATTTATAAATGGCATAATACCTACACATTGAGAGCCTAAAGTTTCCTGAGGCCAAAAATTCTAGGAAAACAAAAACTGGATATCAGGGCTCTTCAGGAAGGATGGATTCTTATATCCAGGATTTCAGAAGAAAACACTGAAATACTAAACCCTAAGAGTAAGATTTAAAGGAACCAGAAAAAATTCCAAAATCCAGTCCCCTTCATCTGAGAGTAGATTAGGGTGTAAGGTGATTTACCTTTAATGAAATTCTTCATCAAAAGCAAAATTAAATCCTCTATGGAGAATTTACCATCATATGGAACATCTACAATTTCCATTAAAATTTATAACATTCAATCAAAAAATATCAGGAAATAATACCAAGAGGAAAAAAGCACATAGGTGATTCATCTATCAGATGTATTAGACACTGTCCCTGAATTTACTGTGATTAATATGTTTTTTCAAAAGGTGAAAAAATACAGAAATTTGCCACAGATCAGGCATACAGAAATACAATAGAATAGAAATTCTAAATAATATAAAAAATGTAATTAAGATTGCAGTAAGCTTGGCATGGTGACATGGGCCTATAGTCCCAGCTACTTGGGAGGTTGAGGTGGGAGGATTACTTGAGCCCAGAAGTTCAAACCAGCCTGGGCAATACAGCAAAAACGCATTTCAAAAAATAAAAAAAGATTACAGTAAATGGGTTTAATAACAGATTAGATACAGCAGTTGAGAGGTTTATTAAACTGGAAGATAGCATAAAATATTGATATTAAACCATGGAAATAAAATGAGTAAAAAATACAGAAATCCAGCATAGAACGAGAAGCTACAAAACATACAACCCAAATATATAAAGAATTTCTACAACCCTATATAAATAAAACAGATGATTTAATAGAAAATTGGGCTAAAAGCAGCTGAGAAGCAATATACCTATTTTCATGTTTTAGAAAGTAAGGATTTTCTGAGCAAAGAAAACAGCAACTTACTCTAATGAGCAGAGCTTGAAAGTCAAAAGATGACAGAATGGACAGTGAGAACACTAGAGAGATTAAACTGCCTGGAGGCATGTATTTACATTTCAAGGTAAGAGAAAACCTGGAGCCATGGAAACAATACTTGCCTTATCTCTCCTCCCACCCCATATAAATAAACATTTACTTACATTCCAAAAGATAAAATCCCTCCTACAGTCCTCTTCTTTTCTGAAAGAGATTTTGTTCACATTGGAAAAATTAGATTCCTCTCATTTCTCAGAGTAGTGTCCGGGGGTTGGTGGCATCTGGACAGCATACATATAAACTCCTAGGTTCCTAATTTCAGTGTTCTCTGTAACATTAGAAAATTTCTTTTACTGGCCAAGCAGGTCTACTTATCTGGCTCTCAAGCATTGCCCCACATGGGGGAAAGAATAGAACATGGAGTAGTAATGCAGTTATTCCTGTACATAATAATAATGTGGTCTTGCTCCAGAAAATTTGTATTTGCTTACAGAATACTATGAGTAAATACAAATATTAAAAAGTTTTAAAAATCTACTTAAAGACATCTATTAATAAGAGGAGATGTCCAAATGGCAAAGAAACATATGAAAGTGTTCTCAACCCCTTAATCATAGGGAGATGCAACTTAAAACTGCAACTAGAGATCACTGTTATAGCCACCAACATGTCTAAAATGCAAGACTGATGATACTAAGTACAATGGTGAGGTTGTGGCAAAACTGAAACTCTCAAAACCTCTTGACAGATGTGAACTAGAATGACCATTTTGGAAAATTATTTGGCAGTGCCTAATAAAGTTAAACATAGATGGCTGGACATAGTGGCTTACACCTGTAATCCCAGCACTTTGAGACATGGAAGCTGGTGGATCACCTGAGGTCAGGAGTTCGAGACCAGCCTGACCAACATGGTGAAACCGCATCTCTACTAAATAAATAAATAAATAAATAAATAAATAAATAAATAAATAAAATTAGCTGAGTGTGGTGGCACACACCTGTAATCCCAGCTATTTGGGAGGCTGAGGCAAGAGAATCGCTTGAACCTGGGAGGTGGAGGTTGCAGTGAGCCTCGATCCCTCCACTGCACTCCAGACTTGGCAACAGAGTGAGATTCCATCTTAAAAAAAAATAAATTAAATTATAAAAACATAGAAATTGTTCATAATGATAAGTATATTCTCCACATAAGCATATATAAATATGCATTCACAAATGATCATCATGGGACAGTTTTAATTTCCCAAATAGTGCTAATATTTAAAATCATAAACAGTAATATTGCCATATATTCAACAAAATGCCAATAAATATTCTACAATATACATAAAACAATCATTGGCAAATTATTTATTCATAATTTTTCCCAATTGGAAATAACCTAAATATCCCTAAAAAATACATTAGATAAATACTGGTGTAATCATGTCATGGAAAACTAATTAGCAATGAAGAAAATGGGGTACTACTACAGAGAATTATGTGGTTGTATCTCAAAAACATAACGTTGATCAAAAGAAGATGGAAGCAAAATGATACCTATTATGTAATATAATTCTATTTATATGCCTTTGATAAATTGGCAAACTTAATCGATGGTGAAAGAAGTCAGAATAGGGATTAACTTTTGAAAGAGGAATAGTTACTGGTAATGTACACAGAGATGTTTCTAATCTTCTGTTTAATGCATGATGGTACTGTTGTGTTTATTTTGTAAAAATTCATACAGCACATATAATTTCTGTACTTCATATATGTTAATTGCACTTCATTTTTCAAAACAGTTTTTTCAAAGTTGGTATAATTTGGGATATCAAAATCTTACATTTTATATAAAAATAGTTTAATAAAATGTTAAGTTCATATTATATTACCTCATTTTTATTGAAAGAAAGATGAAACTTCCAATTTTCTGGTTGTAGCACATAAAATATAAAATATTAAAACCTTTATATTTCAAAAATGAAATGCTTCCCTTGAAATATTTTTTAAATTAATTTGTAGCTAGTTTATACCAATTTGATCTTCAACTTGTAGGATGTGGAGAAGATGAAGGATTTATCCACTGTTTTCTAGAGGCAGAAAAGTAGTCAGAATGGCAAGAAGCTTTTCAGATTACAAATTCTAGGCTCTATTTTTACTCCATCTTTAGAGTTTTGCTAAAACTTTTTTTTTCTTGCATATTCTTCTCTTAAGAATATTAATTTACAGCAGAAATTACATGTTTATATAGGATGTTAAATTCAACTGTCAAAAGATGAGTGTCTTAATCCCTTTTGACTGCTGTAACAGAATTACCATAGACTGTGGTTCTTAAAAATCACTTATTTCTCACAGATCTGGAATCTAAGAACGCCAAGATTAAGGTGCTAGCAGATTTGGTGTTTGGTAAGGGCCTGTTTCTTGGTTCACAGAGGGCACCTTTTTGGTGTATGCTCACTTGGCACAAGGGACAAGTGAGTTTTCTGGGTTCTCTTGTATAAGGGCACTAATCCCATCAAAGATAGCTAATAAGGTCTCTACTATCATTACCTAATCACCTCTCAAAGGCCGCATCTCCAGATACTAACACAATGGGATTTAACTTTTAACATATAAATTTGGTGGGGGTGGTGGAGGGTCATTTCATTTGATAACAATTGGCTTCAAGGTTTATTACTGGACAACCTAAATGAGTACCATTTATATGACAGATGATTTTTTATGTTTTTTTTCAGCCAACCTTCCCCAGATCTCTGTGCTAGTAAGGAATAAAACCAGAATTGTAACCCAATCTGTCCCACTGTGAAGTCATACAATTCTCACCATGTTACATCCAAACCAATTTAATTTTCATTATGAAACTTGTCAACTCCAAATATGAAAATCTTCATCTGTAGGCTGTTATAATAGTGTGTCTCATTATATTATAAGTTGTAGATCTTATTTGTCTGTATTAAAACATATACATAGAAATAGCCCCTACTCAGGCCGCGTGTGGTTATTCACACCTGTAATCCCGGCACTTTGGGAGGCCGAGGCAGGTGGATCACCTGAGGTCAGGAGTTCGAGACTAGCCTGGCCAACATGGTGAAACCCCGTCTCTACTAAAAATACAAAAATTAACTGGGCATGGTGACAGGTGCCAGTAATTCTAGCTACTTGGGAGGCTGAGGCAGCAGAATTGCTTGAACCCAGGAGGCGGAGGTTGCAGTGAGCTGAGATCGTGCTATTGCACTCCAGCCTGGGTGACAGGAACGAAACTCCATCTCAAAAAAAGAAAGAAAGATGGAAGGAAGGGAGGGAAGGAGGGAAAGAAAGAAAGAGTCCTTACTCCTACAGGTAGTGATATGTTGCATAGTGTTTGGAAAAAATATCAGTGAAAATATGCTAGAAACCACACTCTCAGTCATGTAGAAATGCCAGCAAAAAAAAAAAAAAAAGAGTCCTTACTCCTACAGGTAGTGATATGTTGCATAGTGTTTGGAAAAAATATCAGTGAAAATATGCTAGAAACCATACTCTCAGTCATGTAGAAATGCCAGCAAAAAAAAAAAAGGGTTTATCATTCCTTTTCATAAGTAATGTATACATGTTAACCTATATATATGAGTATGCCGATCTATATATCAGCATAAAGGAGAGTGAATAACATGAACATTCCCTGCTTGAGGCACTTTGTGTAGTTTTTTTTTTTTTTAAATATATGTATTTCTTCCTAAATCCATTATAGAGTAACTCATTTCAACAAGGGCAAGGTTGTGATTGGTTTTCATAAAGATAAGGCAGGGTTTATAATTAAATTTCACCAGGGACCTACCATCCTGCCTCAGGGCAAAAAATAAAAGGGCTGACAATCCTGCCCTAAGAATATAATAAAGGGTCAAAATATAAATTCCTTTTTGCTAGAATGGTAACTGCAGATTCCTTATTGGGACTTGGTTGATGACATTTTTTTTTTCTTCCCCAAATATCCCATTTCTTTACAATATCAACTCCTATCCCCAAGGTCTTTTGAGTCACTGAAATTTCTGACATTAAGACAAAAACCTGAAAGCAGAGCAAGTGGTAATGGTGCCTATTGCTTAGATTTTTCCTTTAATGGGAGAAAAGAGGCAAATTCCTTTGACTATATTCTGCCTTTAAGTCTTCAGATCTTCTACCTTAATGTAAATTTAAAGAAGGAAAAATCAAACTATTATTTGACCCAGTGAGGAATGGCATCCCTAAATTTGGCAGACTCTTAATCTCCCAGGAAACATAATAGTATAGCAAGGATGGGAGGCAGCATCTTCAGATTGTTCTCAGATCAGGAAATAACTCAAAGAAATGGAAGGCAAAAGAAGACACAGAGCACTCTAGAGTCAGAACAGTAAGACCTAACACAAGAGGAGCCATTCCTTTGATTACTGAGTGTCCAAACTGAACTGTATCCCGCTAAAAGATACATCAAAGTCCTAACCCCCAGGACCTGTAAATATCAGCTTATTTGCAAAGAGAGTCTTTACAGATGTAATCAAGTTAAGATGAGATTATAATCAGTTAGGGTGGGCTCTAATTCAGTATGATTGAGTATCTCTTTAAGAAAAAGAGAAGAGACTCATGTCTATAATCCCAGTGCTTTGAGAGGGTCATGCAGGAGGATCACCTGAGGCCTGGAGATAAAGACAAGCCTAGGCAACATAACAAGACTCCCTTCTCTACAAAAAATAAAAAATAAAAGAAAAAGAGAAGAGACACAGACATACAGAGAGAAGATAGCCAATGTGGTAACAGAAGTAGAAATAAGGGTGATATAGCCAAGGAACACCAAAAACTGATGACCATCACCAGAAGCTACAAGGAAACAAGTAAGGATTCTATCCATAGTCAGAGGAAGCACATGCCTGCTGACACCTTAATTTAATGGTTGGCTTCTGTCCTGCAGAACTGTGAGATAAATTTCTGTTTCCAAGCCTCCCAGTTTGTGATCTTTGGCTAGGGAAACCATAGGAAAACAACATACCAAGTAACCCAGGATGTTGGCACAGGAAGGCGTCATGCAGTGGGTAAGCTATACTGGTATAGTACATGAAGCACACTTCAATTACTTCATCAGTTAAAACGAGGAAAAATTTGCATGTAGCAATAGGTCTTCATAAGAACCGAAGACTCTTTGCTGAGAGTGTAGATGGAAAAGAACATGGGAATATGTAGGAAAAGACATAATCCAGAGTGGAAACACTTTGCTGTACCACCTAAGGGCTTTCATCAATTTCTTAGACTGGTATAGAAAAACTAGAAATTAATGTCAAATTCTTATTTTCTTGCATCACTTATAATTTGCTTCAAACACACACACTTTAGTTATTTGTAAAATATACATTGATCTCATTTCAGCATATACATTTAGTCACTACAAAGAAAAAAATTATATTTAAAACTACATAATATTTTAAGGAATAGAAACTTTCCAGATATCAAAAAATTCAATGACTGCACAGATTAAGTAGCCAACTTGTCTACTGCCAAGACACAATAGTCCACAATATGGGTTAACTTATGTAAATAGCAGATTGTTGGGGATGTTTCTTGGCAATGTTGATTTTGTTTGCATTTCAATACTCCATATTTCACCATAGATTAATTCTGATTCCAGAGAAATTAAGTCCAGATTCACGTGTGCAAAATGTATAACGCTAATGCATAGAGTTGAATGAGCTAGAGTTCTGTGTGTTACTGTGAATACATAGGGAAGAAACAGTTTCAGTAAATATGGATAATTTAAATAAATCTTCACATGTTTAAAATTTCATATTTTTTCCTACTTAAATATGACATTTATAATAAAAATGATATATTACTCATATATTTAACAGCATAATCAGTTCAACATCACTTAAAAATAAGTTGTGAGTAGGTGTGGCCACTAATCTATCATCAAATATCAGTTGCAAAGAAAGAAATGAAGAGATATTTGCCCTTTTCCCTTTATGATCTATATTGGGCATAAAAGAATTGTTGAATTTCTTAGGAAGTTATGATAATGGATGCTAAATAAACACGTGGATTACAAAATCATTCCAAATGTCAAATGAAACATGGTTTAACAATTTTCATAGAAACAAGGCGATTTTATATCATCTATTTTGCTAATTTTGATCTTTTTTTTTTTAATTTGAAAGTAAGGAGCATCTTTAATGAAAAATGTTCCAATATATGATACATATTAAACATTGTAAAGACTCAATGCACTGCTGTAATTATAATAATAGTATTGAGACTAATATATAAAATATATCAAATATGTCTATAAATATAGTTATATGACTACATATATATTTATATATTTCTCTATACTTATACATATATATCAATATAAATATATATATAAGTATATAGATGTAAAATATATAGATGTTATATGTACAAGGAGTACATATAAACACCTTGAAGAAGGCTTTTATGAAAGAGATTTATCCATGTAGCATATGTATTATATAAGTATAATATTGGGAGGCCGAGGTGGGTGGATCACGAGGTCAGGAAATCAAGACCATCCTTGCTAACATGATGAAACCCCTTCTCTACTAAAAATCCAAAAATATCCGGGCGTGGTGGCGGGCGCCTGTAGTCCCAGCTAGTCAGGAGGCTGAGGCAGGAGAATGGCGTGAACCCCGGAGGGGGAGCTTGCAGTTAGCCGAGATCGCGCCACTGCACTCCAGCCTGGGTGACTGAACAAGACTCCGTCTCAAAAAACAAACAAACAAACAAAAAAGTCTATTAATTAATTGATCAATTTT
Organism: Colobus angolensis palliatus; assembly: GCF_000951035.1. Taxonomy (NCBI): domain Eukaryota; kingdom Metazoa; phylum Chordata; class Mammalia; order Primates; family Cercopithecidae; genus Colobus; species Colobus angolensis. The sequence goes on along the minus strand of NW_012115833.1, from coordinate 3,373,134 downwards.
GAGCAACAGTTTTTTATTGTAGTCACAGGTTTAATAGATAATATGCCAGCCCTCTTTAAAGTTAATATTGGTGTGCCTAAATATGTCAAATTTTATCATTGATAATGTTTCTGTCTATCTTTTTCTTCCCTAATCTATTTGGATCATAATCTAATAATAATCAAGGAACTGTTGAGTTCCCCTAAGGACTTAGCAATATACTGGGTATTTGAACATTGAAAACTGTAAAGAATATGCTTAGTTACTGTTGAGCGGAAATCCTGAGAGGTTCATTAGGCAGAATGAGTAACTCATCCATCAGAGACATCCATGGTAAATGATTTCTCTGACAGTTCATATGTTGAATATGAGAGCACTCATGAGAACATGCACACTGGATGATAGCATGCTAACTTTTCTATTACTCCAAAAGTCTGTTCTTCAGTAAAGGCCTGTAACTCTATCTTAAATTACCTGTCATGCTATACATAGCATAGGCTATAAATCTGACCAACACATTAGATCTACTGAAATATAACTCAGGTGATTAGATTTGTGACATGGGATCACTGAAACTCTATAGAGCACATGGGTAATCTGGAATTTAAATCGTTAAGGGAAAATGATAAGAAAATTAGCAATATTCATGATGTTTGAAAAATCCTAATTTGCACACTAGTAAATAGCTGTTTAGAAATGACACCAAAATATACCCATTAGGTTACTAAATGTTGTGTAACACAAAAACAAGAGGATACATAATTATGTTAATAAGAGGGATAGGCCAGGTGCAATGGCCCACGTTCATAATCCCAGTACTTTGAAAGGCTGAGTCAGAAGGATAACTTTAGGCCAGGAATTTGAGACCTGCCTGAGCAACGAAGCAAGACCGCATCTTTACAAGAAAATTTAAAAAAACAAATAGCCGGGTGTTATGATGCACATCTGTAGTCCCAGTACTTGGGAATCTGAGGTGGGAGGATCACTTGAGCTCAGGAGTTCTGGGATACACTGAGCTATGATCCTGTAACTGCACTACAGTCTGGGTGACACAGTGAAGTCTTGTCTCAAAAAAAAAAAAAAAAAGAAAAAAGTGATATCATCTGAAAGAAAAAAAGACCCAGACTCAGTGATGGCCTTTATTACTTATTCTAAATTATTCTTTCATTCATAATCCTACTGATAATACTATATGTTCAATATAAATATTTTACATAAATAGTAAATCATTTGTAATATTAGCTTGGTGTAAAAGTAATAGTGGCTTTTTCCATTAAAATAATATAAACATAAATCTTAAGCACTAAAATTGAATACTAAATACTAAAATATAAGCAAATACTAAGTCAATCCTAAAAGTGAATAATTTATATTGAGTTTAAAACGTTCATTACAATGAAAATTGCATCTGATCCAATTATAGCAATAATTATTACTTTATTGGATATACAAATAGAAATCATGATTTACAAGGACTTCTCATTCATGTTTGTAAACAACGTGGGGACAGATTAGTGTGAAATACAGTAGTTGGAAGCAGATAAGTATATGGTGAAAAATAGAAGAACAAATGAATGGATGAAAGTAAATGTAAAACCAAACACAAACCAATGTCAGTTTAGTGAAATATAATTACATGAGTACTTTATTGCATGTGATTGGAATTTATGGAGCAAATGAAAGTTGGGAAAATTTAAACTGTAGTTGTTTTTTGGAGGGAGGGATTAGCAGTTCCACTTGTTTATTTAAATCAGATCAAAATATTAAATGATGTACATTAAATTTATCTATATGTTGACAGATTATTTTCCTTTATAAGTCTTTCATCTCTCTATATATTTGAGATATGTGTAATCAAAACATTATTGATATCATCAGTGTATTTTCTATAGCAGTAATATAAGCATGAAATCTTTATATTTTTATTGTGTCACTTTTTATATTTGGGGGTGATAATGATTACCTTTCAGTGTAACCATCCTCCAGCAAAAATAATAAATCATCATAAATAATGACATCTCCTAATGGATGCATAAAGAGAGAAAACTAAGAAAAGAAAGAAAACACACTAATAAAAAAATAAATAAATAAAAAATACATTACATAAAATGCTCACTTATACCACTAGTTAGTGATTTGTCTTCAGAGGATAAAAACTACATAGCTGTTTTTGAATTATTTTTTAATTTAATTTAATTTAATTTTATTATTTGTGTAGCAGAGTCTAGTTCTGTCACCCCGGCTGGAGTGCAAAGGCGCGATCTTGGCTCACTGCAACCTCTGCCGCCCGGGTTCAAAGGATTCTTCTGCCTCAGCCTACTGAGTAGCTGGAATTACAGGCACCCGCCACCTCTCCTGGCTAGTTTTTTTGTATTTTTAATAGATATAGGGTTTCACCACGTTGGCCAGGCTGGTCTCAAACTCCTGACCTCAGATGATCTGCCCGCCTCGGCCTCACAAAGTGCTAGGATTGCAAGCATAAGCCACTGTGCCCAGCCTGTTTTTGAATCATTTTATAAACATACAAATTATTTCTAAAGACACCAATTCTTGTATTTATCCACTCGTTTAATGAAGCAATCTAAAGCTCATTGAGTAGTTCCATGAGCCAGCCAATGGAATGTAAGTTCTTTGAGAGCACTCATTATTTTGTTCTTTGCTAACCCTAGAACGGAGCCTGGCAGGTAGTAGATACTTAATAAATTTGTGTTAAGTGAATGAATGAATGCTATGTGCTGACATGTAATAATGAAAAGATCATGTACAGTCCATGCCTTCTAGTGTTTCCAGTGCAGTGGGTGAAGCTTATAGGTGTTCATAATTATTGTTACATATTAATGCAGATCTTACAGCTATCACCTAAGGCAAATAAAATTTTTGTTCAGCAACATTAAAAATAAGGTAACCAAGATGCAAGATGCCAAGTAGCTGTTTAGGGCAAGGATGGCATATGTATACATATGTAACAAACCTGCATGTTGTGCACATGTACCCTAGAACTTAAGGTATAATAATAATAATAACAACAAAATAAAAAAGAATTGTGAGACATGCCAGATCTTAAATGAGTGGCTTCTTTCAAAGAAATCTCTTAATGTCTATGCAAAATAGAGGGATCCATATGTCTTTTGTCCCTCTTTTCACACTTCTTTCACATTAGAAAAGCATCTTTACACATGAAAGCACGTATGGACAATTTAAGAAAAATCTGGACTATGAGTCTCTAAATTGTGGAATTAAGCACAGATTGGCTGTTTACTCACCCTAGAAAAAGATTCTCTGGGGAAAGAACATCAGGAATGATTCAATATCCTCAGGAAAAATTCAGTAATAAGCCTATCAGTCATCAGCTCCTAAGAAGTATTCCAGGATTCAGATCTTGGATGCACAATTTAGTATGCTTATTGAAAACTTAGAAGGAATTGTGAAGAAGCTCAAAATCTCCAATTACATTAAAATGGAATATATACAAAATTCAAAGAAACAAAGATATTTTTTGAAGTGTCAAGGAAGAGGTGATTGCAAACTTTCAAAGTTTATAAGGGTTATCTTAGGGACTATAATCACAGTCAATTGTCTATTTTTATCAAGGAAAATAAAAAGGAAAGCACAGATATATTGCGTATTGCAATTACTTCATATTATGCCTTTTAAAAAATTTGCTTACAGAGGCCTGGCGCGGTGGTTCACGCCTGTAATGCCAGCACTTTGTGAGGCCGAGGCGGGCGGATCACTAGGTCAAGAGATGGAGACCACGGTGAAACCTCGTCTCTACTAAAAAATACAAAAAAAAAAAAAAAAAAAAAAAAGCCGTGCGCGGTGGTGGGCGCCTCTAGTCCCAGCTACTCCGGAGACTGAGCCAGGAGAATGGCGTGAACCCAGGAGGCAGAGCTTGCAATGAGCTGAGATCGCACCACTGCACTCCAGCCTGGGTGACAGAGCGAGACTCCGTCTCAAAAAAACAAAAACAAAAAACAGAAAACATTTACTTACAGTAAAAATTATATTATAAAACATGCATTTAGTGTTTTCAGCACTTAGTGACTTTTGGAAACTTAAGTGACTTACTTTGAGAAGTATAATAACATTTTCTTATTGAAGAATATTTGTGACATAAATATCCTTTTCTGGCATGGATAAAAGTCTTTCAAAAAAGGCAGATATAGACCTACTGTAACACTGTAGATTCTTTGTAAAAAGATACTTTATATTCTTAATTCTCTTTCCATTAATTCATTACCTCAGCAAAATTTACTCATTGTTTGTCTTTTACTTACTCAACTCTGAATGCTATGTTGCTGAGTTACATATGTTTTTGTAAACCATCTCAAATATTTAATGGAACAAGGAGAATATGAGTTAATACACTGTAAACATTTTGTTTAAATGAGCATCATCTGAAGTATAGGGGCACTTGGGAACTGAGTAGTATTAATATAGATCAAGAGAATCCATAAATTTTAATTTCCCCTGACAATTCTAAAGTTTTTTTTTGTTTGTTTTGTTTTTTTTAATTTCTTAAGGCTAAGATTCGGGAGATAAATATTTGTTAATAATCAGATTAACAATACTAATCATAAGAATTAAAGCCCAATTAGATTTCAAGATGAGGAACTTTTGGTTACTAATTTCATGGTAATGCTCAAATAACATATCTGGAGAAACACAGGAAATTGTGTACTGCAGAGCATTGTAGGGAGAGAAGGAAGTTCACCTATACAATGCCCTTTTAGCTTCAGCAATTATTGATTTCCATGTTAACTGAGCCCTTTGAGAGCTCTACTTTAAAACCATAAATCAACCAAAAGTTACACAAATCATCTAGATTCTTACTAAATGAAAAGAAGATGTGATATGATTTATAAGATTAGGGTTGAGATGTATAAGCAGGATTCTTATGATTAATTATCCAAAGTAAACTTTATTATTTAAGAGCTATTCGACTATAAAGAAGCTGATATTTTTCCTCAACAACGTGGGTTAGATTTACATGGTGTCATAAATATTGACAGCATTGTACTAGTCACGCATTTTGATTTTTCTTTCATACTGAAAATCCTATAGAAATAAGGATTATATAAACACATTTAGGATGGATGCACTCAGGAGCTGAAATGATGGAACCAGTGACTCTATGACTATTAAGTTGTTTTCATGCTGTTAAATATTTTGCATAACAGTGGGGAACTGAGGTACAAAGGACTGTTTCAGCATCTCTTACTACAACTCTATTTTTCCCATGATTTGTACATAGATTAAGGTTAATGGTTTTTAGTATTTTTCCATATACTATTAAGTAGAAGGTAGTGTATAAAAATGTATTTTTTTTAAATTCCAGTGAAAGTCAAAAACTGCAGAGAATAGGTATTAAATGCCTACCTATTCCAAAGAAGTGTGTTAGAATAAAGCCATGCAGCATATACTAAAAGGTAGCAACACCGGTCAAGCACCCTACTTTACAAGTTGTATAAGACTAGAAAAATAAGAGAGTCTTTCAAGTGAATTTTTGGAGTAGAAATGGTGATTTCCTGCAAGAGGGTGAGCCTAACATCTCTCTGCTTATCAGGATATTTACTAAGCTGTGGCATTGCAACAGTTGTGAGGTATTGCTCTAGGCAACCTTAGAACAAAAGGATGTGGGCTTAATAGAGGTTGATGCACATATGAACATACAGACTGATGCCTGCTTTCCTTCCCCTGCCAGAAGTCTGAAGGCTGGCCTCTGGCTGGAGCAACCAAGAAAGGAATCCTCTAAGGGAGGTGCTAGAAATTTCCCCAGTTGCCAAGGCAAAGATGGCTGAGCTCTAGTGAGACTACAGAAGCTGAGTAGCTCATTCTAAGGAGACTTTGCTTTTCACTAAACAGGACAGATGATTGTAGAATTAAGAGGATTTGTCACAGGGTCAAGAGGAGGGTGGGAGGCAAGAGGCAGGAGGAGAGCACTATTCCTGTCAGAGAAACAGGCAGTGTGGTTATCACCAGGGGTGGATCTCTGCAATCCACAATGACTCCCACAAAATAACCAGCCTTTGTCATGAGAGTAGGATGCCAGTCATTATCAGCTAACATTAAACTGTAAACAGTCCTAAAACTACCAATACTCAAATGCAATTGGTTATGGTTCCACTGGTTGGTTTTATTGTAGTCTTCCTAAATGATACATTTTTAAAAGATCCATTGGGGGGAAAAACTGACAACACTGAAATACATTTAAGGGAGGGTCTCAATACTGTTAAGGTGTCTGAAATCTATGCTTATGCATAAAGGACAACGAGAAAAATGTGGAGGTGATGGAAATGAGAACTACAAATAATAACGTGGGAGAGGTGTGAGTATTCTATTTATATACTTAAAGGGTTCTTATGTGGGAGCTTGTTTCAGGGGCTGAAATTGAGATCGGAGGTGAAAAATAAAAAGGTGAAAATTCTGGATAAATATAAATAAAAATATTTAAGAAGCAAAAAAATCCATTAAAGGAATAACTTGTGCAAAATATGTTTTCTCCTATCATTGGAATTATCTAAACCAAAACTAAATAATTATCATGGATGAGTCTGGAAGAATACCATTGACTAGATGATTTTTAAAAGGTGACTATATATCTTGATTTTCAAAGAAAGTTCTGGTTTTGCCTGTTGCTTTAGAGAAATTATTAATAGAGTCCTTTTATTTTCAAAAGTTTCTATAAGATATAATGAAAATGTGGTCACTGTATGTAAAAGAGACTGCCTAAATCTAAGAGTCTATGAATTTATGTCTTTGGTAAAGTCAATGACCTTCTTTTAATGATATTTCTCATACACAAAAAGACTGCCTGATTTACTTTTTGAGTTATTTAGAATCAAAACTGATAATATATTAGGAGAGACTTCAAAAGTATTACATACTCCATGAATTTTGTTGTTTTGCAACTATTAATTTTTGCCATTAAATGATTTCATAAGCTAAGAATATGTATTTCCTGCAGACATATGACTTACAAAATATGAGTGCACTCTGGGTGGGAATTTAGAGACCTTCTTTCTCAATGAAGAGTAAGACTCATCGGTGGCCAAGCAGTTCCATAGGACAAAATTGGTACTAGAGGAGAAAGAACATATGAGCAGTGATGGAAACTGTATCAAACTACGTATTTTGGGATTATTGTCTTCAAGCTCCCAACTGAAGAAGATGGAGCTGACATTAATAAAAGATGAAAACAACTGTTTTGGTTTTATTTGCTTGGCTATTTCCACAACTTCCATTGAGCTTCCTCTAAGAATGACAAGAGAGCTGAGACGTTAGGTTAACAGGAGAAGAAACCACCCTAATCTAAACTAACCACTGGTGTCTATACTCCAATCGTTTCATGATCTATAATGCAAAGACTGTCCAACTATCTTAACCACACACCCTTGGCTCAGTCCTTTTCCCTGCCAAGATTATATTTAAGAAATGAAGTATTTCTGTTGTCGATGTTTGTAGAAATAATGATAGGCAGAAAAGAGCAAACAGTTACTAATATTATCTACTGAAAAATAAACTAAAAATGTGGTAATGACTACAGTGTTCTGATATTCCAGCTTAAGTAAGGTAACTATACGTCCTGTCGTACTGAAGATGGCCTTGGTTTCAAGCAGTTTTCTTCATACCCCTTACCGCCCCTTTTCACCTATGAAAAGATACTGATTGGGATCAAGGTGCTCAAAGAGAATGTGGCCCTGATCTATTAACAGAAAGGAGAAAAACAAAATAAAACATTAAGCCACTTCCAAAAATTAGTTAGTTTAATAAGCTTTTTTGAACTTTGTCTTGTCGGGGCTCTTTTAGTTTCACAATCTATATCAGTTGATCTTTTGAAAGGCAGATATTTATTCGTTTCTCCTATGCATAATGCATCTCCTTCAAATAGTTTGTATGTTCCCTGAGAGTAAAATTCACATCAAAATGTCTTTAGTACATCTCTCAACATATTAATATTTTCTAAATAAGCATTAAACATATGCATGAAGATGACTTGAGAGTGAATCCAAATTCTGTTAGAAATTTAGGAATAAACCTAGAAAGAATAAGTCTCAGTTTCAGAAGACCTGGTACTTATATGTCCATGATTTTAAATTATGTTGCATCGTAATTAAGTATAAAGGTCATGACATTATTCTAGATACATCTTCAAAAGTCACATTTCAAATTATTTATGTCTCTAAAAATAGACTCAGTGCTGACATAATTCACTTTTCAGCTTAGCGTTTTTGTGGAAACATCTTTATTGTAATAAAAACTGAAGTGATTGACCTGACTTGAGAGAAATACATTTTTGTACTGTATTTAACAATAGAGACTTTAAATAGGAAGTGAAAAATAAGCAGCTGAATATAAGGTAATGGCAAATAACATATTTTTAAAATAGGCGTAGATAGACTTCTTTCTCTGAAAATATGAGATAAAAAAGAGTTAGAACATTTCAGGGGAAGCAAACATCACAATTTCAGTGTCTCTTAACCACTAGAATTGTTTAGCAGGAGGGAAATACTAATTAAGATTTCACCGCCGCCAAGCAATATTTACTGTAGTTGAACTGGATGAGTTTAAAGCGGCTCAATCTCATTTCCTTGTTAAGATCTTCATACAGAAACTCAGGCTCCTCAGATTTAATCAGAGGCAGCTCCCTCTCCTCCTGCTCTCCCCAACAGAGAAGAAACACATTTGGTACTCTACGACCTCAAGAGATTATTAATCTATAAAAATGTTCTTGCCCTCCCGCAAACTCCCAGCCTATTGACATAATTATGATGGCTGCTGCAGCACTGTATTGCTGTTAAAAATGGCAATAATAATGATGAAATTAAATCCTCTTTCCTTATGTATAAATGCAACGCTTATTTCCATGCTATTTGGATAGGATCCATTCTTTTCCAGCAGCCATGGCTATGCATCATTCTTAAATGTACTATAAATCTTCTAAAAATTAATAACTGCTAAGGTTCGATTCCTTAAAGAATAAATTTCTATGAAATATGAATCACCCATAACTGAATCATTTTTCCCCTTCCTCAGCTGTAAAGCTAAAAGGAAAGGGAGTGATTATCAAATATGTAAATAATAATTTAAAGATTCTCTTTAAAATATTTTGGTGTTCTAGGTTGGCTTTATTTTGTATTGGATTAATTCCTTAGAACTGTTCTTTGGTTGTCATTTTCAAGAGTATATTTTGTTACATTTGGTTACTCAGGCATTGTTTTCTGTTCTACATGTGAATTTCTTTTTATTATGAGATTAGTGTAGTTTATTTAGAAATAAAATGTTAAAGGAACTAAAATAAGTGGATATAGCACCATATATAACTGGCATTAAGTTTTTGTGGTATATTCACTTAGAGTATTTTTATACACAAATCTGTGTATCCATGTCTATATATGTCTATATCTATACACACATATGAGTGGGATTACACAAAATATTATTTTTAAATTTAGTTACTATTACTTAAATAGCACATCTTTCACATTATTGCAATTTTGAAGCTATTGCTACTTTACTGTTACTTAAGAATTGCAGACTGTTTCTTTGAAACAGTAATTTATTTCACCAAAATCATAACTAAATTTTTAATTTGGATTTTTAGCCACAAAAAAGAGAACTATTAATATATCACATTATACATTTTTGTACATTTCCTAATTCATAGTATTTTAAGTTTTTATTTATATATCTTCCTTTTTCCATTCCTGTATCCCTCTATATCCAATCTATAATTTCCACCTTATCATGGAAGCTGGGGTTCAAAAAGGCTTAGTAGCTTGTACAAAGTTCCACAATGATGAGTGGTAGAACAAGACCTGTTTTCAAAATCAAGAAGTAGATCTTGCATTGTGGGTAGGGTTTGGAAATAGACAAAATTCTGAGTGAGTAATTTAGGTACAAGGATTATGTGCAGTAGCTGATCCTGGGTGAGAAAGACAAAAGTCTTGGGAAAGTTACTCTAAAACTTGAAACATTTGTGGCTTGGCTTCTGCTTGGCTCAGTTTTACAATGAAGGAAGTTTTCTGCAAGTAAAAACGAATAACTAAAGTTCTTCATTCTCAAGTATTCTAAACATAACAAATACTATTTAATAGCTGTAAGATTCATTTGATATTATCCATTCTATTTAGCTTTATTTTTATAAATAAGGAAACTGACTAAAAATTGTAAATGATCTTTCCAAAGTTGCCCAGATAACTTGTGTAAAATTATGTAAATAGTTTGGAAATAATATTACACAACTTGAAATATATCTAATAAAAGCACAAAGTAGGAAGGAAGGGAGGGAGGGAGGGAGGAAGGAAAGGAGGGAAGGAGGGAGGGAGGAAGGAAGGAAGGAAGGAAGGAAGGAAAGAAAACACTGATTTACTTTGCCTTTCATACTTGGTGTATCAACTTGATGATGCTTTGTCTTTCATACTTGGTGTATCAACTTGATGATGCTTAGTGGTTATCTGAATATGAAAAGTATGTCTCAATGTATTTTCATTCCCTCAACAAAAATGTAGAATTCTCGAGAGAAGGGGAAGGTTAGGATGGGGGGATGCTGTTTCAAACAGCAAGTACTAAAATGCTTAATAGATCAATCTTTTTTTAATGTAGAAGTAATAGCCCTTAATCTGAAAAATAATTCCACTCTCTGCTTGTTTATCTCTGTATCTTGAATGTGTTTGAATTGGTTTTCTCTTATGTTAGTAACTATGTCAGTATGAGAGACCATTAAAACTTATCCAACACTTCTACCTTAATTGAAATTTCAAACAGTTTTTTTTTTTCTTCCCAGCATGTTGTAATATAGGGGAAGAATCATATAAAAGGAAAATTATACCCCACATTGCAGAATTTAGCAGTAAGTAGATCAGATATTTCCAACCAATGAATATGGTAGCAATTTGTCTTTTAGCTTTTCTTTGCACACGTGTGTGTGTGTGTGTAATTTTTTAACACTTTGCTAGTGCCACATTAGGTTAACAAGAAAAACAATTACACTAAAAATGATCCAAATATTTGTATTGGGAGCCAGAAAGAAATGTCAGCATAGGGAGACAGTATCCTAGGCTTTACCCAGATGTTGAGCTCAAAGCTCACAGGCACAGTAGGCTTATAGAGGAGAGCTTTATAGAGGAAGGAGCTTTATAGAGGAGAGAAGGCAGATGCAACCCTGTGGCCTGGGGCAAGGCTGAAAGGAGTGTGCAGGGAGCTGGTGAGGGCCTAAAAGTGGCTCTTTGCCACTCTGTAAAAGGGAAAAGGACAGTGTGTTTCTCTTGCAGTCCACGCTGGAGAATGAACACACTTTGCTTGAGGGCTTGCCTTACTTAACACAAAGAATGTAGTCCCAGAGGGGAGAATTTAGCTCAGTTTTGTCAAAGAAAAACTTTTTAGTGATAAATGGAATAAGAACTCACTGCTTTTAAGCAACTACTTCTAAAACAAGGTCGACAGAAGGATCAAGCTACATCAAACAAGTAAGAAATATATAGCAAGGAACTTCCTAAAATGGTGAATATAACTGAAACTAAAATCCAGAATGTTAGCTTAAATTTCAGATACAAAATGTGATTGAGCATAGAGAGAGCGCCAAGTATCACTAATAAGTAGGTGTATTAAAAAAATGACAGACTAACACGATTCCCAGACTCCAGAGAGAAATCTACATTTTCACTGTGCATCTTTAGGTGTTTATCTGGAGTAAAATTTCATTGTCCTATTGACTTTTTTGTCAATTTCAAATATATAAGAAGTTGATGATAAAATTTAGCTAAAGATATGAAAGCCAATAAAATGTTGTTGGTGACTTTTATTAAATTGGCACAAAATCTTTAATATGGTTCTAGTCTGTTTGAGGTGCTATAACAAGATACCATAGACTAAGTGACCTGAACACAACAGAAATTTATCTCTCACAGTTCTGGAGGCTGAGAAGTCTAAGATAAGCAGCGGAGAGATGTGGTGTCTCTTGAGGACATATTTTCTGTTTCATAGATGACACCTTCTTACGTTTTTCTCAGACGGTAGGAGGATCATAGTAGTCTTCTGGAGAGGGTGGGATCTTTATAATGAAACTAATTTCATTAACTAGGTTTCCACCCTCATAACTTCACCACTCAAAGGTCTTACCTCCTGGTACTATTGCCTTGGTGATTTGAATTTCAATATATAAATTTGAGGAAGACACAAATATTCAGTCCATAACACATTCACAGCTGTGTAACTGAATAAAATTAATTGAAGTAATTGTTTAGTAACCTAATCTAAAATGAGGATAAGGATAACATATATATAAAGACAGAGGTTGGCCAAAATAATCAGCTTATTTGTTGAAATGTGGCCCAGCTCTGAATTTATAATATCAATAAAATTGTTTTTATTTATGTGCTTTTAATTTAGCATAATGTTGACATTAAAAACAACAATATAGAAAATAATAATGCTGTAGACTTAATATTTGTGTCTCTAAGAGTTCATATTTTGAAACCTAATCCCAAAGGTAAGGGGATAAGGATGTGAGATCTTTGGGAGCTTATTAAGTCATGAAGATGAATCTCTTACATTCTTATAAAAGTGATCTTAGGGAACTCCCTTCCTCCTTCTACCATGTGAGGACACAACTAGAAGAAGGGTATCTATTGAAACCAACCCAATTGTTCTGTAGATTTTTTTTTTTTTGATAAACATAGAAATTCTGATATTAAAGACTGAAATTTATATTTGTTTTATCTGAGTTCCTTCATCAGGAAACAACCTCAGGTCTTTCAAAAAAAGAAAGTATCAAATAACTGAAACTCATCAGATCACCACATCCAGAAAAAGAGATGCTGGACACCTCATTTATCATGATTGCTTCCTTGCCCCTCCCTAGTTCCTGTTTTCTTACACAGTTATATTTCTTCTCTGGTATGTAAACCCTTAGTTTTAGTTGGTCAGGGGATGGATTTGAGACTGAGCTTCTGTCTCCTAGACTGCAGCACCCGATTACAGCCTTCCTCTTTAGTAATACTCATCATTTCAGTCATTGGCTTGCAGTGTGGGGAGGACCTAGACAGAGTCCCTGGTGTTTTGGTAACACTATGAACCAGAAAGGGGCCCTCAGCAGACATCAAATCTGCCTGCTCTTTGATCTCAGACTTTCCAGTCTTCAGCACTGTGAGAAATAAATATTTGTTGTTTATAAACCACTTCTACAGTATTCCGTTATAGTATCTCAAAAGGACAAAACAAATGAAAAGCAAAGAAAGTTCAAACATAATTGTCAAACTATATTTCAATCCTGGAAAGCCTTTTAAATTGAGGCAGGATGCGATGGAGAGACATATAATGAACTGAAGATACACAAGCAGCAAATAGGTCAGAGATAGAAATAACCTTAAAATATTCCAGCCAAATGGTCATTTTGTGAAGAGAATGAACACCTAGAAAGGGTACTTGCTTTGTCCAATGTTATACTGCTACAAATGCCAGCTCTAGGTCAGGCCCTGTATCACAGTGGCTGTTTCCTACTCTCAAGAATTGAATTGTGTTCCTCAAAAAGAAATGTTGAATTTCGAACTCCCAATATCTTAGAATGTGCCCTTAATGTTAGTTCCTCCTCATTAGCAGGGGATATGTTCTGACATCCCCAGTTGATACCAAATCCTATTTATATTATGTTATTTTAAAAAATAAAATATATAACACAATTTATTTCATAAATATATATGTATAACATAAAATTTGGATCACTCTAATTCACAGAGATTCAAAAGGAAAAATATATAAAGATTTAAGACAACATCATTAACTCTGGGCTACAAATAAAGAAATATGTACTTATTTAAAATTGCAAATCCTTAAGAGAGAAAATAATGTCTGGAGCCTATTGGGAAAGTGATAATATATGACCTCACAATAAAGTTGGGGAATAAAACTTGGCTCATCTCCCTGCCATGCAAAGTATAGATATTTTAGTTCTTACTCGTTATCACCAAAGTTTATACAAAATTGACTCTATACACAACTTAAAAGTCTTTGATTTATTTTAACTCACTGAAATATAATGGCTACCTAGAGTAAATTCAGGAAATGTATTTATAAAATAAGCCAGTGGGTTATAAATAGCTCATATATAATGTATTTGATAACAGGAAATATTGATAATTGGATTTTTCAAAAAAAGTTTAAAAGCAATATATAAGCAAAGGTTTAGAGAAATCACATAAAAGGGAATGTTGTCTCTTATCTTCAACTTTAGTTCTGGAAGGTCACAGTATATTGTTTGGCAGCAAAGACTTCTTGCATCAAGCAGACCAGCTTTGCCATTCATTAACTGATGTCAGGCAGTCTTTCTCAGCCTCAGTTTCCTCATATATAAATTTAATCTTCCTCAAAAATTTTATGTGGGAAAATGAGATAATGCATGTACAATGTTTGAGTACAAAGCCTATCTCCTAGTAAGCCCTTATGCTTGCTTTGAGGTATTGTTGTTATTATGAAATTGAATTTTATATACACAGAACATCAAACCATTAAGCTCTGTAACATTAGAAGAATGACATTGACCTTCTCTAATGATTCTTGTTTTTGCTTTATAAAAGTATTAAAGTAGTACAATTATTATGTGTCAATAAGAAAATAGTAATTAAAAAGATATTAAAATTGACAAATAGTGCACACCATTTAGTAGCAGTAACAAGCGTTTTTCCAAATATTTCTCATATAATAACTCATTGAATTCTTATAGCTATTCTATGTGGTAGCCATTATTATTATTCCTGTTTTATAAATGAGAAATCAAGGGACAGAGAGGTTCTTAAGCTTACCTAAGAATTTACAACAGATGCGAGTGTTGCCGCTGAGGAAACCTGGCTTCAGAATCTGCTTGTAACATTAAGCGATACTGCTGTTGTTAGAATGGGCCTCACTTTGTGGATCACTAGAGAATGTGCTTTGTTCACTCACTTATGTGAAGGTTTATAGAAATTTTAATTCCATACTCGCATCTTTCTCTCCTACTAGGTAATGTTATTGTATTTTTATGGCTTTTAAATAATGTAAATAAGATAGTCTTACCTTCAGTCCGTTCAAAGGAAATGTTTGTCCACAGTTCTGACTTTTAGCTTCACTGTAAAAGTACTTTTATGCACCTAAAAAGAACTGAAAAAGAAGACAAGGGTGTATTGCAGGGATACTTATATGAGGAAGCTCTTATAGTTTAAATATCTATGCTCCTAACAAAACAAGAAGCCAGGGATTATAATTTACAAAAGAAAAGAGGCCGGGCGCGATGGTTTAAGCCTGTAATCCCAGCACTTTGGGAGGCGGAGACGGGCGGATCACGAGGTCAGGAGATCGAGACCATCCTGACTAACACGGTGAAACCCCGTCTCTACTGAAAAGTACAAAAAAACTAGCCGGGCGAGGTGGCGGGCGCCTGTAGTCCCAGCTACTCAGGAGGCTGAGGCAGGAGAATGGAGTAAACCCGGGAGGCGGAGCTTACAGTGAGCTGAGATCCGGCCAGTGCACTCCAGCCTGGGCGACAGAGCGAGATTCTGTCTCAAAAAAAAAAAAAGAAAAGAAAAGAAGAAAAGAAAAGAAAAGAAAGAAAAGAAGAGAAAAAAAAAGTTGGTTGGCAACTGGGATTCATAATAAAACTGTGGATCTGACCATAGGCTCACAAAGGGAAAACTGTATAGAAAAGAAGGAGACTTTTTTTCACCATATTATTTCCTGCATAGAGACCTATCCTAGGAGATTTATGCAAAGTCATATTTGTAGCAAGATGAAAAGGTACTCTGTCCTAAGAATCAAAGCCAAGGAAAGAATGAAGAATAGAATGGCAACAATAAGCTCCATCTTCTTATCATCTTGCATGAAAAGGACGTGAAACTGCTTCTGATGCTCCCATTAAGCACAATAAACTGTTTTAGGAGGATTATACTAAAACCATTTCATGTTTATTCCTGTTTAAAGGTAAGATACTATTCCCAATTTTATTGATTAATTTATTTATTTATAAATTAAATTAAGATTTAAATGTGTTTATATTTTTCAACTTTATATTCAGAATATTTTATTGATAGGGTTGATACTTGTTCAGAATATTTACTTGCATAGTCGATTTTCACATAGTTTACTCCCAAAATATTTTTAAAAAGCTGTATTTTTAAGTGTAATGAATATCCATCATAAAAATTCAGATAGCATTTAAAGTATAGAAAAATAAATATTAGCTGAATTTCTTTCACTCATACATAACCCTAACATGTTCATATACTATACATTGTCATCATGAAACTGGCCCAGTTGTCCCGTAGAGCTGTTTACAGTTTTTTTTTTTTTTTTTGAATACACATGGAAATTGACCCTCCCAGTCTTAAAACTTGAGAAATTTTACATTTGTCTTCAGTCCTCCCAGATAGCGTCAAGGAGCTGAAACTTGCTAGCTCATCATATCCGGACAATGAGACACCATGCCCCTCACTAGTCATGATTGCCTAACTGACCACCTTTGACCAATTTATCTTCCTTACCCCTCCCTAATTCCTGCTTTCCCACATGCAGTTATATTTCTTCCCAGATATATAAACCCCTAATTTTCGTCAGTTGGGATCTGATTTGAAACTTATCTCCCATCTTCTCAACTGGATCACCTGTATAAAGCCTTCTCTGGCAATACTCATTCTCTCAATGATTGGCTTTCTGTGGGACAACCAACAGGACCGAGACAGAACCGTGGGTGTTTCAGTAACAATCACAATACTATATTATCCTAGTATAGACATAATTACATATTTTAGACTTAATAACTTTTAATAACAAACACATTTGTACCGTAATTTTTTAAAGCAATCCCATATTGAAGGACCTTGAAGTTGCTTTTAAGGTTTTCCTGTTATAAACAAGGCCACAGATAATCTTTTCACATTTTCCTAGTTGGTTCTGTAGGATACACAGTTACAAATGGTAATAGTATATTAAAGAGCATTCATATTTTAAACACTTTATTACATATTTTTCACCTACCTTCCTAAAATGTACTAATATTTGTTTCCCCCAATGTTATATGTGAATGCCCTTTATGAAATATCATCAACATCAGAAATAGCCAAGTATCTCTTGGGGAAGCCTCTTTTGCCCATTCCTGATGTCTATTAATTTTTTTTCTATAAATATTCTGGCCTTCTGGCCCAATACCTTATTTCAGTCAACAGAAGAACAAGTTAATAGTTTGGTACTAACAGTCATTGATCCATTTTTGTGAAGAAGGAAATACTAATTTGGGAAATTTATTCTCATTTGAAAACTTACACTGTCAATTGGTTAGACTAGAATTATAGTCCCTCAAATCTTGTTGACTATGTGATTTCAAGTTAGAATTGTGTGAGATATGAAAAGTTGAAACAGAAATCCTTACTTTTTGAGGATCATACAATTAGAGGCAATGAAAGAAATCACACAGTTGTTGGCCAGGTCTAGCCACTCTCACTTTCCTTCACTTTGTGTCCAGCTCATTTTCCAAACTGTTGGCCTTGCTGATCAAGAGTCACCACTTCTTCAACACACACTTAGCTGCAGAACTACAGAAGAAACAGCTCCCCATACATTTTTTTCACCAGCATCCCTTAATGGTCCCACATTGTTGGCTAAATATCAGATTGACAGGTTGGTGACATCATTGATTTTCCAACTCTCTCTTTTAAATACTCATTTCCTCAGTAATTCTCATGGTTGTGTAATGTGTAATTACTATAATAAATATCTTACCTGGTTCTCGTGTGATTCTCTTACCTGATTAAGCGCTGCCTGGTTTATATTTCCTCCTCTCCACCTGGGCCAATGAGAACTGAAATGTTGGGGCTCTACAAACTCAAATCTAGCCTCCCAATGGGCTATCCTAGGAATGTAGTTGAATATGGAATGAGAAAACTCATTTTGGTTCTCACAATAAGGTATGTTAACCAGCCAATATTTAATCATTAATAAAGGGAGTATAGTTGTTCTCTATATGTGGCCCTACAAATTGTGTCAAGTTGGTCTAGAACAGAGAAAATAGGTGCTATCAACAGAACCTTTCTTCACCACTTTAAGGGTCATTCTTACTATTTTTTTCAATTTTGCTGATTTAAAAAGCAAAATAAAATATTACTTTAAAATTTAAATTTATTTGAATATTAATTTTTAGTAGATATTTATATGTTGACTCACCATTTGCAATGTGATTTATTCTAAATGCTAGCTCATGCATTGTAGTCATTGTTTGATTGGCCTGTTTATTTTCTTTTTTATTTGACTATGTGAAAACTTATTTAATTTAGTCAACTGTTTATACTTGATGAATATATGCTAAATATTCCTCACTTTGTTTTATAAATTTCTTTATTGTTTTATGTCAAATATATAAAAACAAATAATAAAATGACAGATATTAAAACCTTTTGTACTTCAAAGGACACCATTAAAATGAAAACACAAGTCACAGATTAGGAGAGAATTTATATAAATAATATGTGATAAAAGGAAATAAAAATAAATATAAATTTTGTATCCAGAGTATAAAAATATATCTTATTACTTGATACTAAAAAGACAACTTATTTCACCAAAAAATTCAACAAAGAAGATATATGAATTGCCAATAAACTCATGGTATGATTGTTGACACTATTAGACTTGAGAGAAATTCAGATTTAAAGCACAATGAGCTACAACTTCACACCTACAAGAACAGCCATAGTAAAAAAATAGACAATAACAAATGTTGGTGATAATGTAGACAAGCTGGAAACTCAAAATGATTCAATTACTAGAAAAAAATATGACAACTTTTTTTTTTTTTTTTTTTAATACTTTAAGTTCTGGGATACATGTGCAGAACATGCAGGTTTGTTACATAGGTATACATGTGCCATGGCAGTTTGCTACACCCATCAACCCATCATCTATATTAGATATTTCTCCTAATGCTGTCCCTGCCCTAGACCCATCGCCAGACAGGACCCAGTGTGTGATATGTTCCCCTTCCTGTGTTCGTGTGTTCTCATTGTTCAAATATCACTTACGAGTGAGAACATGCACTGTTTGGTTTTCTGTTTCTGTGCTGGTTTGCTGAGAATGATGGTTTCCAGCCTCATCCATGTCCCTGGAAAGGACATGAACTCATCCTTTTTTATGGATGCATAGTATTCCATTGTGTATATGTGCCACATTTTCTTTATTCAGTCTATCATTAATGGGCATTTGGGTTGGTTCCAAGTCTTTGCTATTGTGAATAGTGCTGCAATAAACATTTGTATGTATTTGTCTTTATAGTAGAATGATTTATAATCCTTTGGGTGTATAACCGGTAATGGGATTGCTGGGTCAAATGGTATTTCTGGTTCTAGATCCTTGAGGAATCACCACACTGTCTTCCACAATGGTTGAACTAATTTACACTCCCACCAACAGTGTAAAAGCATTTCTATTTCTCCACATCCTCTTTAGCATCTGTTGTTTCCTGATTGTTAATGATCGCCATTCTACCTGGCATGAGATGGTATCTCATTGTGGTTTTGATTTGCATTTCTCTAATGATCAGTGATGATGAGCTTTTTTTCATATGTTTGTTGGCTGCATAAATGTCTTCTTTTGAGAAGTGTCTGTTCATATCCTTCACCCACTTTTTGATGGGGTTGCTTTTTTTCTTGTAAATTTGTTTAAGTTCTTGGTGGATTCTGGATATTAACCCCTTGTCAGATGGACAGATTGCAAAAATTTTCTCCCATTCTGTAGGTTGCCTGTTCACTCTGATGGTAGTTTCTTTGCTGTGCAGAAGGTCTTTAGGTTAATTAGATCCCATTTGTCAATTTTTGCTTTTGTTGCTATTGCTTTTGGTGTTTTAGTCATTAAGTCTTTTCCTATGCCTATGTCCTGAATGGTATTGCCTAGGTTTTCTTCTATTGTTTTTATGGTTTTAGGTCTTATGTTTAAGTCTTTAATCCATCTTGAATTAATGTTTGTATAAGGTGTAAGGAAGGGGTCGAGTTTCAGTTTTCTGCATATGGCTAGCCAGTTTTCCCAACACCATTTATTAAGTAGGGAATTCTTTCCCCATTGCTTGCTTGTGTCAGGTTTGTCAAAGATCAGATTGTTGTAGATGTTTGGCATTATTTTTGAGGCCACTGTTCTGTTCCATTGCTCTATATATCTGTTTTGGTACCAGTACCATGCTGTAAAGCTGTATGCATCATGCTGACAATTTTTTTTAAGTTAAATACAGTTAGGAAATCCAAAAATTCCGTTTCTAGGTATCTACCTAGCAAAAACGAGTACATTTGTCCACACACACAAAAATATATATTTATAGCAGCATTATTTACAACACATAGACAAAAGTGTAAACAACCCATATTTTCATCAACAGATTAAAAAAATGAAATATATGCATAAAGTAGTATATTATTCAGCAATAAAAAATATGAAATATTGATACATACACAACATCTATAAAAATATTTTGCCATGTGAAAGAAGCCAGGGGTAAGAAACAATATGTTACATGTTTCCATTTATTTTAAATGTCCACAAAAGACAAACATATAAACACAGAAAGTAGACCTGTGCTCTGGGTAACTGCAAATGGGTGTAAAGAACTTTTTGTTTTGTTTTGTTTTGTTTTGTTTTTGAGACGGAGTCTCGCTCTGTCGCCCGGGCTGGAGTGCAGTGGCCGGATCTCAGCTCACTGCAAGCTCCGCCTCCCGGGTTTCCGCCATTCCCCTGCCTCAGCCTCCCGAGTAGCTGGGACTACAGGCACCTGCCACGTCGACCGGCTAGTTTTTTTTGTATTTTTTAGTAGAGACGGGGTTTCACAGTGTTAGCCAGGATGGTCTCGATCTCCTGACCTCGTGATCCGCCCGTCTCGGCCTCCCAAAGTGCTGGGATTACAGGCTTGAGCCACCGCGCCCGGCCTAAGAACTTTTTTAAGGTCATGGAAATGTTCTAAAATTGTATTATGTTGGAGATTGCACAACTCTGTAAATATGTAAAAATCATTACATTGTACACCTAAAATGAGTAAATTTTGTGGTATGGAAATTATAATTTAATAAAGCTATTAAAAAGAGAAACCAAAAATTTAGTTAGTATCATTTATTTGGAGCTGAGGGATATAAGCATAATTAATCTTTACCTATGAAATGTAGATTTATGAAATAGTTACCTGATTTGCCCAAGAGCACTAAAAAAGAAGGTTAAGAAATCAATCATGCTAACACACTGGGTTCTAAATTCCCAGGGGACATGAAATTGAAATTGTAAATAATTATAATGTACTAAAATATTTCACTTTGCTTTCATGTATTTTAAAATAAATTATAAAATAAACCATCTATAGTAAAAATAATTAAAACAAAATAGTCTTATTAAAATAAATCCAACACAATGAAAAAAACTGAATCTATAACTTATTCTCTTAAATCAAGCTCAAAAGAAATGAGAGCGCATGATCATATTAGATAAAGGGTACATGCACTATAAATGAAGTGCCAAATTTAAACTTTCTTTGGCTGAATCTTTCTTTTTGAATGGAAAAATTCTGTATACACATTCTAGGTAGTAAGCTTGGTCAGAAACTCTGAGAACATGTGTCTTTGGGGATCTAAGCACCATTTACTTATCTTGCTTCAGATCATTTCATGATAGAGATCTAGGGGGAAAACAAGCAAGTCAAAGAAAGGAATAGAAAATGAAGAAACTAGAGAGGGAGGATCAAAGCACTTTTCATATTTATATATTTACTTTATTTATTTTTTATATTTTAATCCCTTATTCTGAGAAGCATATATATTTATTTTTAACCAAGGATTGTCTTTGAAAACCACCAAAAAAATAAATAAATAAATAAAAGAAAGACGCAAAGGAACTTTCTCCATACTGCCTTTGAAAAATCACAGGGAAATGATTCAAAGCACCTTTCTGTACAGAACCTGAATAACAGGAGATAAAGGAATACGTGGAAAACGTTAAAAAATAAATGCAATGATAAAGGCACTCTTTTTCAGTATTGTGTGCTACACAGTTTTCTGTTTTTCATTTTGTAGATTCCACTGTATAAAGAGGCATTTATTATACACATGTTCCTCTGTTCTTATATTAAAATTCATGCATGTCTTTCTCCTGCAATTGAAAAACAACAAATAAAATTTCTATTCTAAATTCTTTTTTTTTTGAGACGGAGTCTCGCTCTGTCGCCCAGGCTGGAGTTCAGTGGCACGATCTCGGCTCACTACAAGCTCCGCCTCCCGGGTTCCCGCCATTCTCCTGCCTCAGCCTCCCGAGTAGCTGGGACTACAGGCACCCGCCACCTCGCCCTGCTAGTTTTTTTTGTATTTTTAGTAGAGACGGGGTTTCACCATGTTAGCCAGGATGGTCTCGATCTCCTGACCTCGTGATCCGCCCGTCTCGGCCTCCCAAAGTGCTGGGATTACAGGCTTGAGCCACCGCGCCCGGCCTATTCTAAATTCTTAAAGCACTTTTATGGGTATTAATGTAGCCCAGTCTCCACAAGATGTAATACAGGTAGGCAAATATAATTTTCCTTAGTTTCTGTAGGAGAAAAATAAAAGATGTTAATTGATTTGGTCATGTCATAAAGTTGGCAATATGTGTAGTTGAAGCTTAAAACCAGGTCTGAAGAGCCTAGTATTTAAAACAATAATTTTGCCTTGTTTTGTTTTATCATCAGAACATCACCTCCACAAACAGTATCACTTTATCTCGATTTAAAAAACGGAATCTGATAGTTAATCTATACAACTAGTCACAAAATGGCCTGAGAACAAATTTAACTGTGACTTTCAATGAAACAAACTGCAGATTATTTCAGAAAATGAAGTAATTGGCTTAACCAGAAGCTTTCAATTAATTCTAATATAAAGTAAAACAGGATATACCACTAAATGGCTAATATTATCTGGTGTCAGGTATTACATATAAAACATTTCTTTTTAAAAAGTTTATTGAATACACACAATTAAAAATGTGTATTTCATAAATGTTCAAAAGTCCAGTACACTTAGCATTGCACCAATATTTAACACTTAAATTTCTCATTTTTTTCCTTTAGGTAATATTGCAGATACCTAGTGGATGGTATTTTAAAGAAAATGTTTTGAGAAATGATTATATGATATTAATAGCATCCAGGAATAATTCTGAAAGAAATACAACCATTATTTATCAGGTACATTAAGTCCATTTTTCTTTCTCCCTTCCTGACCACCAAAGCAAAACATACCTACAGATGGCCATAAAACAATATATTTTTTCTTAGCTTCTGTAGTTAACTTATTCCTTCAGCTTTTAATCAAGGGAGGACATTGTCAGTCTTTGTTGTTGCTAAACCAAAACCAAAGGACTAATATTTAATAAGGTAGCTCATTTATTTAAATAGGAAACATATTATGCAACTAGAAAGTATCATTACAGACTTTAAGTGAATAATTTTACTTATTGAAATGAATTTTAGCAGTCAGATTGAAACTGTCAGGTTTAAATCTTTATTTTTCAATGATTCCAGTTATTTTGAGTACCAAATGCTTTAATTATCTCAAGAAGGCAATTAATAAGCTCAATTTGACAAATCAAAAATGTTCGTCAATTTTTAAAGCATTAAAATATTCTTTCTGTTATAAATGAGCCCACTCCACAGACTTTTTTAAAACTTCTTATAATTTCCAAACTTAAGTGTCAAGAGGATGAACAATGTGTCTATGTCAATGGGTTTTCTAATTTAGGTTTGCTTTTTCTTTAATCTACATTTGTCTAAGCTTACAAAGAATGTAGAAAATATATTCACAGCTAATTCTAGCTATGACACACAAATAAGGAAAATAATGTTTTATTTTGAAGAGCAATTTTGTTTTTCAAACTTTCCTTTTAGCTATCTTATGAGCTGATTCCTAGAATTAGCTGTATCACTTACTAGTTCTGACATAAAGGAAGAGACTTTTCATTATTCATGTAAAATAATGTTTTGATTAAATTTTATTCCATCTCAGAAGTGTTTAGTAAACTATTATCTATCTAATGAAAATATATTCCAAATAGAGTGGTCCCCGAAACATACTAAAAAGTCTTTATACAGTCTCTATTTAAATAACCATTCCCTACAAAGTCTCAAAAATTCCTAAAGATGTTTGTAATCTTGATTTTATTATAAATTGGGTTTACCGCATAATAAAAATTTTAAATGCATCAAGTAATTATATCTAACATGATTTTCTTTTAAAACTTTAGTTGATAAGATGTTTTCCACCCTGCAGAGAACCTTCCTAGGTAAAGAAAGAAGGAGCAAAAAACGGCTAAAGATGTCAAAATGAAACTTCCCTTTTTGTATAAATTTTTTCACAGATCAATCCATTCCTTAACTAGCATATGTTAACATTTGTTTTTAAAAATAAAGAGAGGCATTATAATACAGAAATATAAATTATGATACATTATCTTTCTTAGAAAATCAACTAAAATTAGATCCCTGAAAATTATTTTTTAATTCCTTCTTTTGGCAGCCAGTTGTGGCTTTCAATGTATTCTTTTATTCTTCATGAACCACAAAGAATAGGTATATATGCATTGAAGCATAAGTTTGGTTTCCTATGTCATTATCCATGGTTTGCATACAACAAATATTAAGAGCCATAAAACTATACAGCCATGGTATTGGGCTCAGTGACGTGCCCTGATAGTGAATTCAACAGATTGACTTTATGAAGCATAAAGCTGTTTTTTGTTTTTCAAGTTTATAAGAGTTAATAAGAGCTAGCATTCTATTTCTATTACCTGGCTTGGGTTAAATTCAAATCTGTGTATTTGCCACTTGCCTCAAAACATAAGAAAAATCAGTATTTGCCAGGAGTCATACTGTATAATTCTGAGACCAGAATCTGATTCAGAGGTAACTAGAAATTACTCATTGTATTCTGAAAAAACTATGCTAAAATTACAACTGATGGATACAGGTATAGTAAATTGGATCATTTCCTATTTATATTCCCCACTACAATATTTAAAAATGAATATACTTTTTATTTCATACTATGCTTGATCCCTGAATAAGAGAGAGCATTCGAGGGGGAACACCCAGCCAAATATCCATATCCTAATAGAATGCTTTCTTGCATCTAGGGGTCTTGGGGAGTAACAGATACTTTGCTGGTAAAGATACAGGGTAAGAGATGCTTAATAAACTATTTGCACCATTGAAAGTTGTGAAAGCCCTTCAAGAGAATGGTAGTCATTCACTCTAAATTGTCTCCAGAGCAGCAGTCTCACTGTGTCACAAATGCTTGTGAGATGTACCACAGGGACTATATTACAAATAATAAACAACTGACGTGTGAAGATACTTTATTTAAATAAAATCACTGCAAATTTATGATTGTCTCTAGTACTCGTTTGTTATTAGATACTCTAGCTCCTGAGCTGGAGGAAGCAGAGAAATTCAGTTTCCATGGCCTTTTAAGTATTTTTCTATACATTATTTTATGACATTCCAGAATATTCCAAATTAACTTCTTTTTGAACATTTAGTGTCTTGCAGCACGTAACTTGCATGCAAATGAGAACTATGCCAATCTTCTGACATTGGCCATAACAGGAAGTAGGGTCACTATATAAACTGTTAAGCCAATGTAATGGCCACAACTATTGTATTAACTTCTCATCCTCGTTTACTTTTCCCACAAGGCTACTCTTTATTTGTGAAAAAAACAGGCTGGTAATTGGCTGTTCACCTTTTGCCTGCACTTTTATCAAGATTTGTTAAATAAGGTTAAAGAAATCAAGATGAGATTGATGTATGAATCATTGTAACAGAGAAAACTGAGAGTCCCCTGGCCATTCATTTTCTGGCAATAAAATCTAATGCTGTTAAAGAAAGAAGTTGTGTATAATCCATAAGTTCCTGGTTGCAGTAATATTAATAACAACAGTGAAATAATAACAGTTCCCAGGGTCAATTATTTTCTCTTACATTACTCATAGCGATTTAAAATTGTAAATAAAGAATATCTACAGGTTTCTCTTCTGAAAGCTATTTTTTCACTAATGTTGAAGGCATTCGATCAACATGACTTGAACTATTTAAAAGAAAGTTGCCTAAAACACAAGCCTATTGACTTCATAAAAGTAGAAAACTAAAGTCCACATTAATCTCATTGCAATCATCATCTGGAATGCTGATAAAGATATTTGTCAAAGGGAATCTCAAGTTGCTGCATAACCTCCTCATAAAGTTCCTTATTGGAATACATTTCCACTGCAATTTAATATGGTTAAATTTATTCACAATAATAGCATAATTTTGAAATTCAATTGAGAAATTCTACATATTGGGTTTTTCCGTGATTTATTTTAAATAAAACCTATTAATTCACCATTAAAAACTCAATTGAATATTTTGTTATGATGGAATATAATTCTAAATTTATGAGTTGCATGTAAAACAATAGCTTGCATATCTTCAAAACAGTCAGTTTTATAATGTACAGTGGGATCACATGTCACGTATATTAATGCAGGTATGTTTTATATCTAGTCAGTGCTGGTGAATTATTTTGTTTGAGAAGAATCTCTCACATAGCAGGCGACATCTCTGTAAAACAACTATATTGTATATTTCTTGAGACTTTGGACGCAGCACACCGCCACACAGGTGTGAATCTAGAAGTCACAACAACAAAGGTCAATCATAGAAATCGGAAACATTTGAACCTGCAGGCTGCTTTTAGATTTACATCAGTTATCTTGTTTTGATACCAGTTGTTAGAACTTAAATATACAATTTGATATTGAGTTTTTTAGCTGTCAAAGAGAAAAAAAGAATAAAGAAAAAAAAAAAGAAAATACCAATTCTTGAAGGTAAGCAATTATTTTCCCTTTTTTTCTGTCTCCCAGAAGGGAATGTATTTAGAGGATTTTAACTGTTGTAGTTGTCAACATCCTTTTCTTCTAACATCCTTAAATGAAAGTAAAAAGGCAGACATTGGAACTCAATTCAGAAAAAGCGATTTGTGAGAGGCTAAATTGATGTGATATGATCCAGTATATAAATGTGGTTACCTGGCTTCATATAGTAATAGGATTTAGCCTGTACTTTAAATGATCTTTTTAAGATATAACTTCTTTCCAAATGGCATGTAATAGGAGCCAATAGCAGATTGAGAATGACTCTTTAACCAGACTTGCAAAGCTGATTCTCTATTTTTTATTAAGATCAAATCTGTGAGTATTGGATGCCAGATAGAAACAGTAAGATAGAGAA
Source organism: Colobus angolensis palliatus (assembly GCF_000951035.1). Taxonomy (NCBI): domain Eukaryota; kingdom Metazoa; phylum Chordata; class Mammalia; order Primates; family Cercopithecidae; genus Colobus; species Colobus angolensis. Next base: position 3,345,878 of record NW_012115833.1, on the reverse strand, counting down.
TAAATTGATTTAGTTGGCAGAAGGAGGTGAACATAAATAAGATGGAAACAGGAAAATAAATGAAGCTTTTTTGAATATAGGAAATAGACTAACCAGAGAATAAAGGGTTGGAAAACTATGTAGGTATTGGAGAGTTAGGAATATAATGTGAAACAAATCTATGTTTTAGGTGAGTTACTTTGCACTAATTGCCATGTATAAAATTAACAGAAAGAAGCTGGAGGGGCAGAATAATGTGGCAGCCAAAATTAATGCGCCTTACATGGCAGGAGATAATATCTTGCAAAAATAACTAAATTTGATATTTCATCACGAAGCTTTATTTAGTAATTAACTCATTTTTAGAACCACACATGGATATTAAGTCTCAAAATAGTTGCTTTCTGTTAGATCCTTATTGTTAGAAGTCATCAATGTTATTTCTGATGCAGTTATATTATCTTTCCAATTACCAAGAAGAAATAAAAACAAATGAAAAATGATAATTTGCCACTCGTGGACCATTAAACACAAACTATATATGTAGTCTGCAGTTGGGGACAGAAGCCATTGTGGACCAGTTTTCTTTTATAAAATTTCCCTCTCTTCTCAGAAACTTTGTGATACAGTTTATTTTATTTCTCTTGATTTGAACTTTTAATAAAACTTGCCTGATTCACTAACATGCCTTGTGTTTCTTGGTTTTAAAAATGTTTTGCCTTCCTTAAAATGTAAAATTTTTAAAGCTAAAAATATCAGCTATATAAATGTTTGCTTTGGGGAAAAATGACATTTATATAGTATCTTCAGTTCAATGTTATTTATTTATTTTTGACGTTTCAACTGTGATAGTTTAGCAGACATATTCAAGGCCTAAGCCTGGTGCCAGGAACTGTGGATATAAAAAGAGAGCATGTCACAAGCCCTGCCATCGAGACTTATTTAGCAGAAAATGTGAAGGTGTAAAATATGATTTCTATGACACAGGGCCAGTTTGTGGTGTGGACAATGGGTGTGTAACACAAGCACATAGAAATTAGGGCTTGAAGAGGCCCCAGGGATTATCTAGTTCCCTCTCTATAAAGATGAGAAATCTGAGGAGCACAGAAGTTAAGTGATTTGCCCAAAGCCACATAGTATGATTGTAATGGAGTCAATTTTGAGAATAGAACAAAGAATTTTTTTTTTTTTTTTAAACAACAGAGACAGTGCAATCTCTACTGCAAAGCACAAACCATTTGATTCAGGAGTTGGCAAATTAATTCAACACTTTAGGGCACAAATTAAAACTTGGTTGCTTCGCTTTGATTTCTTGCTCTCCCTCCCCTGTCTCTCTTATTTCCTTTTTAAATATATATATTTTTTCCTTTTTTTTAAGTATTCGATAATGTGTTGGGGTGGGCTGGGACTTTGAATAGCTATAAAACACAGAAAGAGTTATCTTGAAAAGTCAACTGATCCTTGAAAGTTGAATCCTGATGACTTAAGTTTAAATTAATCAGAAAAGTAGAGGTGAAGGGCCAGATTGGCATTCCCCTCTGCACCGCCTCATTTCATCAGTGTTCAGAGTTCCAACTAATTGCAATGAGAACTCCATGTACAGAAGCAATGAGTAGGGTGCAAGATGCATATTAATTTTGTAGAGCATTTCCCCTAGTTACATTTGTGAGTTTTTTTTTTTTTTTTTTAAATTAGAGGGGGAAGTGCTTGGTTAAATAGTTCAAGACACCCAAGGAACACCAAATGTTGCTGGAATTCCTAATTAATATGTGTTTTACAGAGAGGAACGCTTGTAAGTTTGAGAGCATTGGGGAGTTTGATGTTATTTTTGAAATAAATTTTTAATTAAATTTTCCTTAATTGAGTATACTGAAATTCCAGTAAAGGATGCCTATGAAGTACTCTTTGGGGTGTGGAGGAGATCCACAGAGGTGTGGAGAAATATGTGAACTGGGCTGAGTATCTCATTAATTCTTGCAACACCCTGGGAAGAAGATAGGAAGAATAATGTGTAAGCCACAATTCACAGAAGTAAAATGACCTTGGAGGAAACGTGAAAACCTTTGATGTCTGGAGACTAAAAGAAGCTTAGCACAATTTCTTCCCACCAACCCTCTTTCTCTCCCTATGCTCTGCCTTGTAAATTAAGCAAAATTCTATGTATGGTGAGTTCCTATACACCCGTTTATATGGCAGAGATAGATTTTTGCAAAAAAGTCAGGTTTTTATATATATATATATTATATATATATATTCTTATCAGAATAAGGAATTTAACATATATTACTATGTACAAGGCATTGATTGTGCTCTCTGAGGGGCAAAGAAAATGGCTAAGTAGGCATCTCTTCTATGTGTCTCTCCATCAACAGGTCACACCTTTCATAATTCCAAAAGTATGCAAAACTCTGAAGAATTTTCAATTACTTTTCACTTAATGCAATTTCCATTAAGACACAAAATCATGAATCCTTGGGTTTTTACATAAGATACAGGGCTACGTGATGTTATGGTAAATATGAGAGACGCAGAGGAAATGATTTTGCCTTTAAGGCACTCATGAACTAACTGATAAGAAAGAAAACAGACAAAAAGAGGTGAAATGAATAGTTACAGACTACAGGAAATTGGAGAAAAGATAGGTCTGTGGTATGTGTTGGTCATGTAAAATAAACTTCATGGACAAGATAGAATCGATATACAGTAATCAGATTCTTAAGCCAATCTCAACCTTCATTCTACCACTATGAGCCCTAAACTTAATCTTCTTAACATCTATTCTTGAGTTGTCACCCAAGTGACAACTACAAAATCTGACATATTAATTCTAAATGTCAAATCAAAATGAAATCTCTGGGACCAGGTTTAGTTGAAGTTGCTAAAGCAAGTAGGAAGATTTCATTTTGCCAAATTGAAGCGATTTGAGTCAGGCTTAGGGTACTTTCAATATAAAACAGAAAGTTTAAAATGTCATGACTCTCTTGCTTTTTCTTACCAGTGAAAATCATGAAAAACAATTAATGGTACAATGTGGTTCAAATACATGTGATACGGTTATTTCCCTTTTTTACTGAACTTCCAAGTTCCTTAGGAGAGTATTAGTCATCATTTATTATTTTCGTCTGAGAATACTTCGTAGTTACCAAGACATAGATTGTCACTGAGCCATGAATATTTGTTGAAAGGATAAATATTTTATTGCCTATCTTTAGAGTAATAATTAATTATCTTTCATAATATTAAAGTCTTTGTGAACTATTTAAGAGAGCAAACATAAAAATAAAAATGAGAATATTTTTATTTTCAAAATAAATAAATATTTACCAAAGCCTTTTTTTTAAAAGCTTTAAACTTTTTAATCTGCTATTTTCAAAAGTAAAACTTGGTTTGCTAAGTGTAATATGTAATTTTCTGCAATATATCCATTGCATATAGTAGGATGTCTGCACTGAACTAAAAGATATAACCATTTCTTTTATTTATTATTTGCATTGTAATTCTGTACAGATTGAAGCAGCAGAATGCTTAGTTTTAAATAAATCACATTCAATTGGATATTTAATTCAAAATGCTAATTGAATTTTATGTGGAAACTTGACACTAGTTTTTGTGCTTTGCAAAGCACAATTACACTTTTTAATACTAATTTACATCCTATTTACCCTTTCTTAGCCCTCACTTTCTCCTCTTTGATCTATAGGTTATGACATTCCTATTCAAGGAAACCTCTAAAACTCATTCCTGAGCTCATAGATAACCTTTAATATCATCTCATGCTAAGATTTAGAAGCCTATTCTTCCTTATTGTATAATGTTTTATTAAAATGATATCCTGCTCAAGTGTCTAGATACCACGTCAGAAGCATTATATAAACACTTATAGATAGATGTATGTTTTCTGAGCTTGAAAAGTATAAATGTCAATCTAAAATAATAGTAATCATCACAATAATAATGGTAATGCTACTTTGTATTTGTATAGCACCATGGCAAGCAAGCTACTTATGAGGTAATTGTCAAAACAAACAAAACTGGACAATAAGTAAGCCTAGAAAAGATATTCACAAGAAAATTTTATTTTTAAAAAATCTTGTAAAATAAAATTTTAATGTCCCAAGAATATACTGACTGTATGGTTGCCTGAATTGATATTTCTGGCTTTTATACCTCATGGAATTTTTATAGGAATAATAGTATGTGATTTTGCTATGTTTAAAATTTATAAGAGATATCAAAGAGATGTGCCATTCACTGCCTTTTTTATTAGAGCAGATAAGAATGGGCTATAGGTTATGACATTTCCTTTCAATGAAAATTCTAAAAAGTGCTCTTTAGTGCACAGATAACCTACAATATCACATCACACTTGTCTTTGGAGAAAATTATTCTCTCTTCTTTTTTCTGTACTTATATAACACACCTGTCAAGGTGTCTAAGGAATGCACATACAGTATTATGCCAATTAGATATCTCTAGAGGGGTGTTTTTGATTTTAAAAAATAATACATTTTAAATGAAAATAAGGACAATTATCATAATCATCAAAACCATTCTGCTTTTGTTTCATAATTGCTGATTTCTTTAAAGATGTTCAAGATAGACATAGAGCCACAATCTTCTTCACTGAAAGCTGTTACTTGGAGCCAAGCCGGTCAGTTTACAAAGCTTGATGAAGGAAGCAAAATTAAGGGAATGCTTTGACATGCAAGGGAGATATTTTAAATCCTAAGATATTGCTATAATATCATTAGAGATGAGAAAGAATAAAACCAAGAAAGAAGAATGAATTGTGTCATAAAGTGAATGATGAAGGATAAATATGGTGATATAAAAGAGCATAAGAGTCCAGTGAATGAAAGAGCAAAACTTTAAAACACTATTATCAATCACAGCAGACTGAGTGTGAGTGACACTTCCGGCCCCAGAAATAAGGGAAAACCTGGCTAAATATATTTTTCATCTAGTTATTTCATAGTAACAAGCACAGCATCAAATTTGACCAAATCAACAATAAAAGTACCCAAATGATCCCATAATTCCCTCTGGTAAATGTAAAATAATTGAAGTTACCACTGAAACACATACTCTACTTCCATTACTTTTAATTAATATATGGCAAAATAAGTTACAAATGTAAATATTTTATTTGTACAGGTTAGGATTTTAATACATAAAGGTATTGGAAGGGATGTTAAAAAAGAAAAGACAAGGAATTTGTCATTTCCAGCCAAAGAGTTTGAGGAAAACAATTTGAAAACTAACTTGAGAATGTATATTTGGGGACAAATGATAGTGTCACAGTAATAGATCTTGTATGGAGAAAGAGCACCGTCTTTGTCAATGTACTTCAAGTAACAAAACATCAAGTTTAGCAAGTAGTCTCTGCCTTTCTGTGACCAAGTGGCCATTTCTATACTATTTCCCCATCAATTTGGACTTTATAACTTTGTAGCTATTAAAATTAGGAAATCCTACTTATCACCACTAAAAATTCTAGATTTGATTATATCAAAACATTGAACTAGTTTAATCAGTCGTAGTCTTCTCCTCACTGCCCTCCTACTTAAAAACCGAATAGCCATTAGAACAGGTATGGCAAACAACATTGACAAATACCGTTGTCATACTTAAGCAACACATTGTGAAATGTTTCTCTGGACGATGAGAGGAAGTACATACACAAAACAGACTAAAATAGCATACAGTATTTTACTATATATATATATATATTACATTTTCTCTTGCATTCTAATTATAGAAGTGTTAATCCAGAGTATTGATTTCACATATCTCAGGCTATACCTACTGAAGCTCTATTATGTATTTGGACTGTGGAAAATTGCATAATTGACAAAATAGGTCTCTGAAGTAATTTTCCAGTTACTCAGTTAATTGGCATTGCATTTTTGTAAATCATTGCTATTCTTCTTTTGCATAAACAGCTTGCATTGAGATTATATTTCGTAGCGCAGCATCCACATGAAATAGATGTGCTATTAATACAATAATACGTTTTATGTGTTATTATTAACCAGGATGGCTCTGTGGACTTGCTGTTATGCATATTTCATGTAATCATACAACATGTAGAAATTTTTGGCTGGCTTCTTTTACTTAGCATAATATTTCCAAGGTTTATTTATGCTCTAGTAATTATTATCAGTACTTTTTTCTTGCTGAAGGTTATAGCAATATATTATTGCTAAATAATATTCCATATTATTGTATGGCTCTGCTGCATATATTCACCAGTTGAAGGACATTTAGATTGTTTCATACTTTGGCTACTATGAATAATACTGCTATGAAAATTTGTGCATGCCCAAATTTTTGTGTGAACATTTGTTTTCAATTCTTTTAGAAATATACCTAGGATTAGAATTGGTGGCTTATATGGTAATTCTATGTTTAAAATGTTGAGGCAGTGCCACACTGCTTTAAAAAATGACTGTGCCATTTTACATCCCCACCAACATTGTCTGAGAGTTCCAATTTATTCACATTGACATCAACACAATATTTTTATCTTTATAACATTTGTCATCCTAGTAATTGTGAAGTGGTATCTCACTGGTGATTTTAATTTTCATTTTCCTACCGACTAATGATGATAAGCATCTCTCCATATATTTGTTGACCATTTGTTCTTCTTTAGAGAAGTAGCTTCTTAAAATTTTTGCCCATTCTCTCATTGGGTTGTCTTCTTGTTGTTGCATTGTAGAAGTTCTTTATATAATATTCTGCATTCAAGTTTCTCATCAGGTATATATTTGTAAAGATTTTCTTCTATTCTATAGGTTTATTCTTGAACTTCGTGGTGTCTTTTGACACACAAATGTTTTTAACTTTGATTAAATCCAACGTATTAATTTTTGTTTGACAGTTTGTGCTATTTTTTGTTGTAACTAAGAAAACAAACTCCCGCCCACAAATATTTGCTTTTATGTATTCTTTCAGGAATTTAATGGGTTTAGTGCTTACATTTATGTGTAACATTATGTCAACTAAACATGTTGAGTTAATTTTTATGGTGTGAATTCTGGGTTTAATTTCATTATTTTGCATGTGGATATCCAGTTGTTCTAGAGCCATTTGTAGAAAGACTGTTTTTCTCCAGTTGAATTGTACTGATACCTTGTCAAAATATTAGTTGGCCATAAATATGAGGATTTATTTCTGAATCTTTAATTCTAGTTTATTGATTTATATGTCAATCCTTATGGAAATATCACACAGTCTTGACTAATTAAATTTGTAGTAGGTTTTGAAATTAGAAAGTATGAGTCTTCCAACATTGCTCTTATTCTTAAGAGTGTTTTAGCTTTTCTGAGTTACTCCAATTCCACATTAATGTTAGAATCAGCATGTCGATTTCTGCAAAAAATATAGCTGGAATTTTAATAGTGAATTAAAATCCCTAAAAATTTAGTTGTGTTCAATCTGTGTATCAATTTGAAGAGTGTTGCCATCTTAACAATGTGATGTCATTAAATCCATTAAAATGGGACATATTTGCATTTATTTAAATATTGTTTAATTTCATTCAACTTTGTTTTATAGTTTTAGGTGTGGATATCTTACACTTACTTTGTTAGGTGTATCTTAGATATTTTATTTCTTTGTTGTTACTGTAAATAGGATTGTTTCTTCATTTCATTTTTGGATTATTCATTATGATATATAGAAATACAGTGAATTATTTATGATCATATGTCTTCCTCATGGCCAAACACATGTATTAGTTCCAAAAAAAATTTGAGTGGATCATTTGGATTTTCTACATGAAAGATTATGTTATGCACAAATAGAAATACTTTTATTTCTTTTTTTCCAATTTGGATAACTTTGTTGTTGTTGTTGTTGTCTAATTGTTGTGGCTAGAACCTTAAGTACTCTCTTCTAGAAGTGACTACAGCAGGCATCCTTGTTCTTGATCTTAGGAGGAAATTATCCATTCTTTCTCCATTAAATAATTTAGCTGTGGGGTTTTTGTAGATATACTTTATCAGGTAGAGGATATTTCTTTCTCTTTCCAGCTTGCTGAGGGTTTTAAAAATAAAGTATTGGATTTTTGTCAAAAATTTTTTGTCTGCTTATATTAAAATGATTATGTGGTTTTCGTGTTTTATTCTATTAATATGGCATGCTACCATGTACCACCATAAAACAATTTTTACATTTCTGGAATATTCTCACTTAGTCACATTTTATAATCCTTTTCACATATTATTGGATTTCATTTGTTAGTATTTTGTTGAGGATATTTTTATCTATATTCATAAGATAGTGGTCTATAATTTTCCTTTATTGTAATGTCTTTGTCTTGCTTTGATATCAGGTAGAATTTAGTGAATAAACAATGATTAGATTTTGTTTAACGTTTTGCCTGAAGGTAAAGTTCATGTATCCTGCTGTTTTACTGAAGTTCAGTACTTTCTGTTAAAGAAACAAGTTTCAGTTTCTTCTATGGATTTGATTAACTGCTAGCATTCAGATATGGTTGATTTCTAGTTGTCTTGTTCTTTAAGATCAGATTCACATTGCTTCATCCCTGTAACATTTTTTCCTCTGTTCCTGAATTAGTCTCCTCTCTATTCACTTTTTCAAGTCTTTAAAAAATACCTATAACATTATACAGAATTTATGAATGTCTATTCCCTCCATTATACCCTTAGATCCCTATTTTACAGTACGATATGTAACCTTTCAGGGAAACAGCAAGTTGTTTAGAATTATGGGTTTTGCCCAAATTTGGGACATTTTCAGCTATTATTTACTTGAATACTTTTCACCTTTGTCTCCCCTTCTCTACTTCTCTTCTCTAAGACTCTGATGACACAAATGCTAAATCTTTTCTTATACTCTAACATGTCCTTGAGGCTCTGTTCATTTTTGTCTCAGTTTATTATTTCTTTGTTGTTCAGATTAGGTAATTCCTATTGTGCCACTCAAGTTTGACTGATGTTTTCCTATGTACTCTTGTTCTCTCCATCCTGCTGTTGAACCCATCCATTAAGGTTTACATACACACACACACGCACACACACATGTGTATGTATACATATACATGTGTGTATATATAATATACATATTATATATATATATATAAGTTTACTCTAGTTTTCAGTTCTAAAATGGCCATTTGATTCATCCCTATAGCCCTCATTTATTTCTTGAGGCCTTCTGTTTTTTTGTTTCATTTGTTTCCATCAGGTTCTTAATACCCACTGAAGCATTCACTGAAGCATTTTTTTATGAATGTTTTAATTTTTGTCACGTAAATTCTATTATCTGTATCATCTCAGTGTTAGTTTCCATTGTGTTTTTTTTAATTCAGTTTGAGATCTTCCTGGTTCATACCATAATGGGTGATATTAAATTGAAGTTTGGTGTCTTAGTCCATTTGGGCTGCCTTAACAAAAACTATCTTAGACTGGGTAACTTAAAAACAACAAAAATTTATTTCTTATAGTTCTGGAAGCTGGGAAGTTCATTTTCAAGTCATAAGCAGATTGGTGTCTGGTGAAGGCCCTCTTCATAGACCATATTTTCTAGCAGTGTCTTCATAGGGTGGAAGGGGATAGCTGGCCCTCTGGAGTCTATTTTAAAAGGGAACTAACATCATGATCAAATCACCTCCTAAAAGCCCCATCTTCTAACACTATCACACTGGGAATTAAGTTCTAGCATATAAATTTTGGGGGATATAAACACTTAGGTCATAGCACTTGGACATTTTTGGAATTATGTTTTCATACTCTGGATCTCATTTGAGTCTTGAATTTTAGTTGACTTCCTCTGGCCCTGCTTTGGAGGGAGGAATGCTACCTTGTTACAGCCAGGTTGGCTGGAAGTCCAGGTTCTCCATTTGGTCTCTTTTGACACTCAGGAACTAGGGCTAATTTTTACTTCTTGACTGAAGTGGGAATTTAGGGTACTTGTTAGCCATTTGCTGATAGTATCCTAAATGGCAGGGAGAGGGGCACCTTGTCATTAGTCTCCACAGGACTTCACTGACACTGAGAGTGCAAGGCTATCTACATTCAGTTTCTCTGATACCATCTTTTTGTGTGAGTTGGTCACCTTGGTATAGCCTGGAAAAAGTAGAAGTCTAGCCTCATCACTTGCTTTTGCTGAGCTGGGGCTGCAAATTTGTCTATGGTAGTTTACTGGATAGAGGGTTAGTAAGTGAAAAGTTTTCAAGTCTTGCTAGGCTACCTCCTTGCTTGTCTTTTGTTCACAAAGAGCTGACTTTTCTTGATCTACACTTGTCATTTCCAAGTTGCCAGCTTCTATAGTACGATATATGAGACAAAAATAAAACTCACGGAATTTACCACCGTTGTTCCTCTAGTCCTGAGTTCTTAGCAGGTCTGACTTATCCTCTTCACCATTCAGGGTAGTCTTACGGTTGTTTTGTATATAACGTAGGATTTTTTTTGTTGTACTTAGTGAAAAAAATATATAAAAAGTATGTCTGCTTCATCTTTTCAAAAGAGGATATTACTTAAGATCTGTCAATCCGTATTTCCTGACATTTTACATAGTGGCTACTAGGTAATAAATATTTGATAAATCATTGTTAAATAAATGACTTAGTAGCAGAACTTTATGTCTACCTTTTTGGGAGCCTGGAATCAGTTTCACTTACTTTTGTTTTAGGATGATGTTGTAGATAATCATATCTTCCAGGAAACAGCACTCTAGATTAAGGGAGGTGTCGCTGAATTTTAGAAATTTTTATCATTTCTTTCATAGCATTCTATTTAAATAAAATATTTTATTTGAAAAAGAGCAAAACCCTTGTTTTACTATTGTTGCTAGCATCATCTGCATTTGAAAATCCCCTAAACACTTTACTCTTAAAGCATGTTTTTCTTTGTTGTACTGATTTACAGCTTCTAAATAATTTAGAGGATGTAATTTGTAATTAAGAACATTCTCATTCACATATGCAAATTCAAATGACTACTTGTTATGATCTTGCTATTTTTAATAACATTAGTACTGCTGGGCTGAAATTTCTTAAAGATCAGACTAATTTTAATAACTCGGTGTTCTTTTTATAATTGCCAAAATCATTAATTTTATTTTTCATTCCATGAATATTATTGGTTATGCTCTTTAATATTATGGTGCTTACAGAATACAACATAAATATCTTGGCACTAGTGATGTAATGAGAAATTGTCATTTAGAGGTTCTGTAGTCCTGGGAACCAGAAATAGTTTATTTGAAAGAATTCTTCACTGGGAATGCTTTGACAGGCAGGCCTTGATTGAGGCATTATTCCATCCCTTAGCTCCTTTACTAGTTTTAGACTAATTTGAACCTTTCAAGTACTATATTTAGTTTCTCCATTGAATAAATCAATTAAACTAAGTTCAGTTCAAGTAACCTTGCTTTCAATGAAAAATATTTGCCAGAAAATCATGTGATTACAGTTATTACACTGAGTTTAAGGCTACATATATAGGCTTATATATGACTGGCAAGTCAGCACAGTCCACTCCACATAAAATAATGTAGGTTGAGACAGCATTTTTGAGGCAGGAACAGGGTATATTATTTAGAACAACAACAACATCACCACCAACAACAACTAAAAAGCACTTCAGATAGCTACAGATGGAAAGCTGTTTCCTAAGTGATAAGAATAATATGACTGTTCAGCCAGTACAGGCTATATGATATGTTTACTAAAATGTCAAATGGTGGAGTGGAGATACTGGCTGTGACACTCAGTCTCCTTGGCACTAAGCAAAGAAGAATTAGAAGGTACTTTGCTGCTGATTCTTCTCAGGCTCTCTGATGCTCCTAGGACTGGTGCTTCCCTCTCAGGCCCTGACCTCCTCTGAGGAGAATTCTCTTTCTTCCTCTCATATCCAGCCAGTGGCAGGATAGCCTGGCTTTCTCTGAATTATCTTCTAAGCTCTTCTTATGACATCATTCTTAATTCTAGCTCCCTTCAGAGATTTTCTTTTTGATTCCCAACGGTGCTTTACAAAGGTCCAATAAGCTAGACGCTGCCTGTCTTTCTCCTGAAATTATAACAATCAATTCTCCTAAACCCAGTGTGGATACCTCAGTCTAATAAAGAAAATGCTGGGAAGTGTGAGAAATAAAGACAAATACAATATTCTTTTAATAACGATCTTGCTATTTCTTTGCTACTGATTTTTTTAAATCTCCGAGATTATCTTTGTTCTTATCTAGGTGCACTGTTCCCTACACCTTCAATAATAGAGGACATAATCAAGATCTGTCATCTGAATGTGATTGAGAACATGTAATTGTACTCTCCCTGAATCACAGCAGTGACCTGAGATCTCAACTCTTGAGACATTCAAATTTTTGGCTATCATTGGGTATGTTTCCTCAAGTCAAAGGATTTAGAAAAAGAAGTCCTAGGTCGGGGGTAAACATTCTATTCTTCATTACAGTTTATTACTATAATCTCTTCTATGTGACAATGACTTGACTTTCCACTTTTCTCCTCAAGAGTAAGGGTCATTGACTTTTATCATATTGGAAGGAAGGCTTTAACTAAATAGAATGTGGGATGTGATGTTTTAAAATGTGAGATGCCTTTAAAAATATTAACATAGTGTGCATATGTCTGAGTCTTTTTGGACTGCCATAATAAAATACCAGAAGCTGGGAGGCTGATGAAAAATAGAAATTTATTCCTCAATGTTCTGGAGACTGAGAAGTCCAAAATCAAGCCCCTGGCATATTTGGTATCTGGTGAGGGTTTGTCTCCTGGTTCACGGATGGTACCTTCTCATTGTGTCTTCACATACTGGAAAGAAGCAAATATACTCTCTCAGATCTGATTTTAAAGGGGTATTACTCCCATCCCTGAGGGCTCCATCTTCATGGTCCAATCACATCCAAAAAGGCTCCATCTCCTAATAGCATCAACTTAGGGGTTAGAATTTCAACATACGAATTTTGAGGGGACACAAACATTCAGATCATAGTAATGATATTATTCATCAAATTCTCTCATGGAAGCATTTAGATCAGTTTCTTGAATTTTAACAGATGATGATATTGCATAGCAAAATGTTAGCAAATTTTTGAATTCGTTATGGCGGGAGCGATAGACATTAAATAACAAAACTCCATAAACTAGATATGGTGAATTAAATAAGTTATAATGGAAACCTTTATTCATTTTTTCCACAATTTTAGTGTCAGAATTTGCCTTCTCTGCCCAGTCTTTGGGACTAAAAAGCCAATTAGTTTTAAGATGTATCTTAAAAAGTCTTACATTCACATTTTAAAAATTATATTTTAGCTGAAAAAAAATATTCTTTTATGGTGTCATAAAAACCTACCTATAGATTTATTTTCTTACATATGCTACTTTCTTTCAGTATTTTATCTAAAACAATTATTGCAAAATAAAAGTTTGGGAAGATTTTCTCCTATGTTTTCTTCTAGAAGTTTTATCATTTGCATTTCACATTTAGATGTATAAACTATTTAGAGTTAATTTTTTTTCTTTTTTTTTTTCAGGGCAGTGACTTTGCTATTGCCAGTACATGTCAAATTCATTCCATGGACTTTTAGCAAAATCAGAATTTACTTATGAATGCCAAAAGTAAAAATTACACGAATTTTAATTAAGCAGGGAAGGAGCACTTTATCAAAGGCTATTACAGTAAAGTATAGAGGCTAGAACTCAGCCTTATCTCAACTCTGCTTAAAGAAAAGGCTGAAGAGTTTTAAGAGCTGGGGCAGTGGTGAGGAGAATTATAGGCCATCTGCGTCTGCTAATCAGCTGTACCCAAAGGAAAAGTCAACTTTTTCATATCTTCCTTACAGGAGGTAGTTTTACAACTTAGTCCCACCCTCCTTCAGAATCTGAGAAATAGAAACTCCACTTCTTTGATGATTACATTTCAAAGGGATTACTCTCAGAAACACCAAAAAGATATTCTTCAGTGGTAAACTTGTTAAGAAGTGTTTTAAAAATTTACATTTCCAAAGGGCAAAGAAAGTAAATGCTCTGAGAAAAGGATGATCAAGAACTTGGCACAGTGGCTCATGCCTGTAATCCTAGCACTTTGGCAGGCAGATGTAGGTGGATCGGTTGAGCCAACAAGTTTAAGGCCAGTCTGACAAACATGGTGAAACCTTGTCTTCACAAAATACAAAAAAAAAAAAAAAAGAAAGAAAGAAAGAAAAGGAAAAAAGGAAAAAAATTAGCCAGGCATGGTGGCACACACCTGTAGTCACAACTACTTGGGAGGCTGAGGCAGCAGTATTCCTGTAGTTCCAGCTACTTGGAAGCCTGGGATTGGAGGATCACCTGAGCCTGGGGAGGTCAGGACTGCAGTGAGCTGTGATCACTCCACTGCACTCCAGTCTGTGTGACAGAGTGAGACCTGTCC
>NW_012115833.1:3324612-3331447 GCF_000951035.1 Colobus angolensis palliatus | reverse complement strand
AAAATAAATAAACAGAAAGAAGGAAAAGGAAGATTGGGATCAGGCAGAGATTCAGAAGGAGGAAACCAGTCTAAAGTCTAGTCAAGCACAGGAGAATAGGAAGGCCGCCTTCATCAGGGATAACTTTATCTGTTTTAAGATGCCTAGTACATTGAAGTATTATTGTTTATGTTTTGCCAAAATAATTTTGTAAGTTACTATGTTTACATTTCAGTGTGTTTTTTTTCTAGCAATTCCTGAAAAGAAGCAGAGCCCCTAAAATATTGTGATATTTTAATTGATAGAACTACTGAGTTTTAAATTGTACAAATACATTTTTATAACATTTCTTGAAAAGCCATCAATGTTCAATAATATTCAGTCTTCAAATCTAACACAAGAAACCACAATTTCCATATTACAAGGAATCTAGAATGTGGAGAACAGTGCACAGATACGCAGTCAGCATCACCTTAATAGCAAAGCCTGGGAAGGCCATAACAACAACAACAAAAAACTACAGACCAGTTTCCCTGATGAAAATAGATGCAAAATCTTAACAAAGCACTAACAAACTCAATCCAATAACACACTAAAAAGGTAATATACCATGATCAAGTGGACTTTATTCCATGGATGCAAAGATGGTTCAATGTAACCAAACTGATAAATGTGATTCACTATATAAATAGAATTACACAAATATATATATAATTATTTCAACAGGTGTGGAAAAAGTATTCAGCAAAATCCAGCGTTCCTCCATTACAAAAACTCTCAACAAACTGGGCATAAAAGGGACATACCTCAAAATAATAAAAGCCATATATGAAAACCCCACAGCCAACATCATACTGAATAAGGAAGACTGAAAATATTTCTTCTAAGCATTGGAACAAAACAAGGATACTTACTCTCACCACTCCTATTCAACATAGTATTGGACAACCTACCTAGAGCAATTAGGCAAGAGAAAGAAACAAAAAGCATCCAAATTGGAAAATATGAAGGCAAATTATCTCTGCTCACTGGAGATATGATCTTATAACTAGAAAACCCTAAAGACTCTTCCAAAAAAATCCCAGATTTTGTAAATGACTTTAGGGTAGTTTCTAGGTACCAAATCAATGTAGAAAAATCAGTAGCATGCTTATACAGCAATAATTATCAAACTGAGACAAAATTATTAACTTAATCCCATTTATAATAGCTACAAAGAAAAAGCTACCTAGAAATCCATTTAATTAAGGAGACGAAAAATCTCTACAGAAATAACTACAAAAAGCTGATGAAAAAATGTAGAGGACACTTCAAATGAAAACACATTCCATGCCCATGTATTAGGACAACCAATATCATTAAAATAACCATACTTCCCAAAGTAACCTGCAGATTTAATGCAAGTCCCATTAAATTACCAATGCCATTGTTTACAGAATTAGAAGAAACAATTTTAAAATTTATATAGAATCAAAAAAGTGCCTGAAGAGCCAAAGCAATCCTAAGCAAAAACAAGCTGAAGGTGTCACCCTATCTGACTGAAAACTATGCTGCAAGGCTATAGTAACCAAAACAGTATGGTACTGGTAAAAAAATAGACACATAGATCAGTGGAACAGAATAGTGATGCCTGAAATAAAGCTACATACCTACAACCAATTAATCTTTGACAAAGTCAGCAGAAATACACACTGGGTAAAGGACACCATTTTCAATAAATGGTGCTGGAAAAATTAAAGACCTGTAAGCAAAAGAATGAAAGTGGACCCATACGTCTTGCCATTTATAACAATTAAGTCAAGATAGATTAAAGACCTAAACATAAGATCTGAAATTACAAAAATTCTAGAAGAATATCTAGAAATAACTCTCCTGGACATTGGCCTCAGCAAGTAATTTATGACTGAGTTTTCAAAAGGAAATGCAACAAAAACAAAAATAGACAAATAGAACTTAAACTAAAATGCTTTTGTACGGCAAAGCAAATAGTTAACATATTAAACCAACAACCTACAGAATGAGAAAAAATATTTACAAGTTACTCATCCAACAAAAGGCCCAGAATCTACAAGGAACTCGAATTAATCAGCAGGAAAAAAAACAATAACCCTATTAAAATGGGCAAAGGATATGAAAAGACATTATTTAAAAGAAGATACAAAAGAGGCCAACAAACATATGATGAAGTGCTCAACATCACTAATTATCAGAGAAACGCAAATTAAAACCACAATGATATACCATCTTACACCAGTCAGAATGGGTATTACTAAAAAGTCAAAAAGCAACAGATGTTGGCAAGTATTGTAGGAAAAGAAAATGCTTATACACTGTTGGTAGGAATGTAAATTGGTACAGCTTCTGTGGAAAACGGTATAAAGATTTCTCGAATAACTAAACTAGAGCTACTCTTCAATCCAGCAATCCCACTACTGGGTCTCTACTGAAAGGAAAAGAAATAATTATATAAAAAAGACAACTCCCTTGGTATGTTTATAGCAACACTATTCACAATAGCAAAGTAGGTAGTCAGTCTACACATCCATCAGTGGATGACTGGATTAAAAATAGTGTATACACATATACAGACACATCATGGAATACTACTCTGACAGAGAAAAGAATAAAATCATGTATTTTGCAGGAACATGGATGGAACTGAAGACCATTATGCTAAGGGAAATAACTCAGAAACAGAAGCCCCAAAACCATGTAATCTCACATATAAGTGGGAACTAAACAATGGGTACCCATGGACACACAGAGTGGACTAACAGACACTGGAGACTCCAAATGATAGAAGGGTGGGAGGTTGGTGAGGGATGAAATACTACCTATTGGGTACCATGAACATTATTTGGGTGATGAGCACACTAAAAGGCCAGACTTCACCACTATGTAATATATCCATGTAACACAATTATACTTTTATCCCTAAATCTGTTAAATAAATAAATATATCACATTCCATATCAACTCTAATTTTTCCAGACTGCATCACATAATAGCTCCATATCTTTTCCCATTCAATCATTTTCACTGTCCTTTGCCTTTCTTAAATATTATGAATATGTTAGACTTTGTCTTCTGGTGTCATTAAATATTGGCATCACTAAGAATTAGAATTGTTTGTAACTAACAAAACCATTACAAATGACAAAGATGTATTGTTAAGTATATTGGGCTGGGTAATGGAAACAAAGGTAGAAGTGTATATGAGATTCAGGAAAAAAATAGAGACAAAGCCTAAAAATCCTTTATATCTCAAGCAGTTTCCACTCTTGGGTCCCACTTCTCTGCTACCCTCTCTCTCACTCGCTTTGTCCTTCTCCATCTTACTCTCTCCCTGGACCAATTTCCCCTGTATTCCAATCTACATGGTAGAACCATACAATTACACATATCTGTGACCCCTCCAGAGTTGGTTAAGTCCTCTTGTTCCTATAGCATCCATACTTCCCACTTCCCTTGTAGTTATTAATTTATTGTCTAACTTTTCCTATTGTCTCACAGAGGACTTCTGGGTCATCTGATAGCAGTTACTAATTTATTGTCTAACTTTTCCTGTTGTCTCACTGAGAACTTCAGGGTCATTTAATATGCAGAGTGGTTCATTTTCATAGTAGCAATCATATATTTTAAATCAAAACCAGGCATGTATGATGTGAGATACAATCTGATGATGGGCTACATATTTGAAGTTATGAATGTCCATGAATATCTGATTGATTTGGTCTTATGTAACCACCAATGAAGTGCTATTTATCCTTCCACCAGTCACGCAGCCCTACCTTCACCACATTTTTTTTCTTGTTTATCTCCTATTTATTTGTTAGGTCTCAGCTTAAGCAATCTATTCCAAATTTTGTGTTCCTAAAATGTCACTGAATGTTGAATTTTCCCTCCCCTCCTATATTGCTATTTGTTATTGTATTCTGCCCCTGTCCTGAGGCTGGTGGGGACCGCTTCCTTTTAGTTACTTACTACTGTGCTGAGTGCATCATTAGCACTCAATAAATTAAAACAATAATGATACAGCTCATCATCATAATTATCTTTATTCCCTTAGGCAGATCCAACAGGGAATGAGAAAACTCAGATGCTGCTCTGTTTTTTATAAATGCCCTCTACCATGTCTGAGGACATGAAAGGAGTCTTTCACTCCACTTACTTATAAAAAACAGTAACAGTGGTGATCATTGAGGGCAAACTCCTTCAGGTTTACAGGAAAATAAGATAACATGGCCTGGTTTCTGTTTCCACTCCTGAAGCACATAGTGTCTTTACCATTTATGTAACATGTCATATTATTCTTCCACTTTACTTACAAATAAATTATTATGCCCTTAAGGGAAAAGAAATAAAATTTGATCCCACTTCATATACCAATGGCTGTCATTAGCAGATTCTCAGTAAACAATCATTATAAATTATGGATAAAAATTATGGTAGAGTTGATGTGTATTAATTCATTTATAGGGACAACCATTTCCATTTATGAGATCTGATAAACCATGAGCTCCTAGTAGTCTGTGAGCTCCAATGAGTACACATTTGCTTAATCACCTATATAGATGGCTTTATTACTATCAATGATTGCTCTGGTGAACCATAAACACTTGGCACATAACTTATTATCTTCTTTTTTATTTCTAGCTGTGACACCATTTGGGGTCATGTAATAACTATGTGGAGAACCTCTCTCTAATATCTTGTCTTAAAAAGCAGCTTGAGCCACCCAGTTCCAGTAATTTTCACTCAAGTGTATTTTAGCCACTGACTCTTCATAGCCACAGCCTGTGGGTTAACATGTTTCTCCACCTCAGACAGATAAAATGCAAATATCACTTCCTGATGTAATTGCTTATCCCTTCCATCTCATACCTTCAGTTCATTAACAGTTGTTCTTTAACCTCCTCAAAATCTCCAGTTTGTTGATAATTCCCTTCCCACAAGGCCAAAGGTCTTCTTCTGGCTTTATTCCCCTACTTGAGCATCATAGACGAAGATCATCAGAACTGCTTCATTACTTTGCACATTAGTTTTCATTCCTCTTTTACCCAAAATACCTAATCCTAGAATTATCTATAATCAGTCCTCCCCTCTGGTATATCTAATCTTCGAAATTACTCAGCTTTGTGAGTGGGTGATATTCTAAATTGATATTTCTAACCTTAGATTGAACTTCAGTGCTGCATATCATTTTTTTGCCTGTTATCTATAATTCTTTCTTAGAACTATTCTCTTAGTCTTAGCCAACCCCGTATTTTTACACTCAGAAACTTGTTTTGCTTTCTATATTAAGAAATATAATATCTGTATTATATACTGAGAAACATCCCACCTATTCCCTTATCTGTATCACTCCCAGCCATAATTTCTTCCCTCCAGGCTAAGTAAATAAGACTGCCACACCTTTACTTTCAACCCTATAGGCTCTCATCTCTTGCACCTTGTTTTATAATGTAGCTCTCTACCAATGTCTTATATATTTTAGTCTTTATTTTTAATACTGGAAACTGCTTTTCAATTTCTTTACAGAAATACAAGAAAATAAAATTTCTGAATATTACATTCCCCTCTGGCTATAGCTCAATTTCTTTTCTTTTCAGTTCCATTTCTGTTAAGAATTGTGATGGATCAGTCAATCTCTGTCTATCTGTCAACACATAGTTATTGAAAACCTTCTTTATGTCAGGTTCTGTACAATGCCTGGGGATACTAGGAGAAACAAGATAGACCTGGTCCTGTATTTGTGGCACTTCAAGCTCCATTTTCTCACTTCCAAGTCAATCTTCAACCTACTGTAGTTGCGTTTCTACCTTTAACAACTCCAGCAAATCAGTTTCACTCTTGACCTCTTCATCAACAAATCAACTAGACTTTGCAGCATTTATTTTCTCATCTATGTCTTTTGCATTTTATATATTAACCTCATCTTATAACATTCTACTCTTGAAGTTTATACAACCAAAAACTTGCATTGTTCCATTTCTGACTTTGCCTTCTCAGTGTCTTTAAATAAACTCCTCTTTCTCAATCCACAACTTAAAATATGACATTCCTGAAGTTGCTGGTACTTTCTACACACCAGTTCTCTTTTAATAATTTTATAGCTCCAATTTACATGATATTCCTATATTGAAAATGTGATAATTGTCTACCCTTAGGTATCTTCAGATCATCTCAAATTCCAAATGTCTTCAAATAAACTCATTATATTTCGTCATCTTCTTGATCTTGATAGTGGCAGGAGGCAGACAAATCCCTAAGCACACAGGGGAGGTTCCCTAGTGAAACCCCACCTTCAGACCAAAGACAGTTTAAAGCTCAAAAGCCATGCTACAAGTCTCAGATATATCCATGGACTGGATTGAGAACCTCTTTTCCCATTTGGTGTGTTTTCCTCTGATTGATCCTCATCCTTCACCTATTTTACATTTACCTACCCTTTCCTAATTGGTTTCTTTGCACTGTAGTATCTACCTTCGAGTGGAGTCTTTGATTTAACCTTTTTTGCATACTCCCAAACCAATCAGCACACACGCCTCCATTTTGAGCCCATAAAAGCCCTGGACTCATCCACACTGGGGGACTACCTTCCTTCAAGTGGTGGGGACTACCCACCTTTGGGTAGTAGAAGGTGTCCTGTCCTCTCAGCCCACTGGGCCTGCTCTTGGCTTGTGCTGTAACCTGGATCTCATGTTTGCCATGGGATCCAGGCTCAGCCTGCAGCTGGGTCAGGTGTGCCCTAGCCTGCCTGTGTTACAGCTTATTAGTTCCTGCTGCCACACTCCAACCTGTGGCTCTGGGGCTGGCTCAGCCCTGCCACTGCTTCCTGTCACATTGGGGCGGG
>NW_012115833.1:3315826-3324557 GCF_000951035.1 Colobus angolensis palliatus | reverse complement strand
GAGGGCCACAGTGTTACAGCCTTTTTTGTAACTACATTTAGTGGTTCCCAAGTTCTTGTCCTGCATCCAAGAAGAATGAGGTTATTCTGATAATCAAAGGGTAAAAGGGGCAGAGGAAAGTTTTTATTAAGTGATGGAACAGCTCTCAGTGGAGAGGGAGCCTTCTACTGCAAGCCTGGGCCTGAATGGCGCCTGGGTATGGGCGTTGCCAGCTACAGAGGACTCTGTCTGGCAAAGAGGCATGAAAATATCCCATGTCAATCTCATTTGGTGACCCCTCCATTCTATTTATCAACCCTTATTCGCTTTTATTTCTAATTATGACTTGTGTATTCCTTTTCTCTACACTTAGTGAAAACATCCTAGACTAAGAGCTATCTCCATTGTCTCTTAACTGAGATAGCTTTGGCACCAGAGTATCTTAGTCAAGACATATTTGTTCACAACAGTTGTGCTGTCTAAAAGTTTCAACAGTTATACATCACTTTTTGTCTAAGTATCAAATTTTAAGCATGGTAGAAAAGCCCTGAATTACTTACCCCACCCAACTATTTTATCTCTATAATTTTATCTTACTTGAGTCCTTGCCATTTTCTTTATTCTTCTTCAGTCTTTTACTTATTGTGGTTTTTAATATTCAGTATCTTATACCTCCAGTGAGTATCTCTATATGCTCTTTTTGTGTGTGTTGGAAATGCCTTTGATTCACTTAAAAAAAGTTTTGCCATATTAACACATTTTTATCCCAAATATTTAGAGAAAAACATACTTCTTGGGGAGATGATCTTAGGATGCCCACAATAGATAAAACACCCTATTCTGTGTTCTTACAGCACCAAGTACATATGTCTGTTATGAGGTTTGTCACATTCTATCTGTATGATCAATAGTTATATTTTTCCTCTGTTGGAGTCTGAATTACTTAAAGAATAAGATCATGTTTTATTCATGTTTATATTTCCAGGGTCTAGAATAATTTGTCCTATATATGACCAAAGAATATCCATTCTTTTATTCCAGTTATAGAAATAAACAATCTTTGACATTTTGCTTAATGTTCTATCTTGAAATATAAAATTAATGAAATATGCTATATTTTAGATCACAGTTTGTATCAAATTTCTTGAAGACATTTCTAAGAGCCGTCTAAGAAAAAAAAATACAAAGGATGACAGAGAGCTTGATATAAAATATAGTGATATGTAAATACAACATGCTCTCTCTTGGCATTCCTCTGAAGTCAAATGAAAATCAGATTAGACACACTATGACATTTGAACTTACCTTGGGGAAATGATGGCCTTCATCTATTGTGCATGGACAAAAACCTTGACTTCACTGAACAAAACGTAAGTTGATTTCTGTAACTATGTTGCAAAGTAAACTCATATACTTTCCTTACTGCCTGGAGTAATTATTATATTCTTACTATATTAAATGACTTTTAAGTTCTTTACCACTCTAAGATTCAGTAGCTGTGTGGAGCCAAAGGTAACTTCTATCACTTACTGATAATATGGATGCTATGAACATGAAATTACCAATTCAGGAGAAAATATTACATCATTTAATTTTTAAATTTTATTTCAGGAAAAAGACTCCAGTAGGAAAGCATTAATAATTCTCTGTAACTAGAACATTTAAACAAGTTATGTAGTTCTGTTAACTCAAAAATAGACAAATGAATAATGTTAATAGTCTGGAAAATCCACCATAAAAATAATATCTTGAATTTAAAATTTCTGTCTGCAGTGAATTTTTGTGGCCAAGTTATGAAACACTCAATCTAGGGGCTTATAATGGAAATGCAGAAAGAACTTTAAATATAAGGGCAAGAAGAGATACGGCTGTAATACAAAATGAATCATTTTCTAACAAAAGGCTGAATATATAAATCATTGTTATGAAAAATACTTTTCTTCTTTGTTATATTCAATCTGCAAATCATAAACTCATTCTTGCTAGCAAAAAGTGACTTGGATTTGATTTTAATGTTGATTTTTTTCATGCTTCTCTTCATTCTACATCTATTCTGACTCTTCCTTTCAATCATTTCCTTTGTGATTGCTTAGCTTCATGCTTCCTATATTTTGTTAGACTGAAATGTAATGTACTCAAGGTTTATATTGGCAGGCCCATGCAGCTAGTCAACTCTGAAGCTAGCTTTCATCTCAAATGGGCAAGGCAGGGGAGGGTTTTGGAGGAGAGAAGGCAGGAAGCAGAAAATGGAGGCAGAGGGGGAAAAAAGCATTTATATTTCTAAAGTGGCTAATGTTCCTTGTTGCACAAGTTATTCTAGAAGAGAATACCCCTCTTCAGATAAGTGCTAGCAGCTGTGCCATCTGCAGAGCAAGATACCTGTTTCAAAACATGCCACTTGGATTATTTTTAATGGTGTGATGTCTGTCTCTTGTTTACTTACATTCTGTAAAGTATTCTTATTGTCTGCTGGCTTCATTAGCTCCCATCTACGCTGTTGTTTTGCTCACCTTGTGTTCTACTGTCTACAAGTAACTAATGGGCATTGGGGAGGCATCTGGTCAGAATATCTTTTATATCTGAAGCTCTTTAAGTGTGCCAAGTTGTTTGGTCATCATATTAACCAATAAAGGGGAAAAGGATTAGATTGTACCCTACAGTTTTATTTTAATATAAAAGATTCATAATAAAATAGAACATAATATAAATGACTCTGTATGTATACAGAGAAAAGATTTTATTTTTATTCCTCCATTAAGAACATCCTTGAATTTCCAGGAATTGCCTGAGCAATAAAATAGCAAATTCTACCTGTTCATGTGAGCAGTAATTATATATTCTGGGTGGCAGAAAGCACTCGGCAGGGCTCTGAGGAAGTCTGTTAGTCATTTCATCATTCTATGCAGCATTGATCTTGCTGACTGCACAGAGCACTAATAGAACAAGTTAATGGAGTTTATTCTGTCACAAATGCTGCCAGTTAAAAAAAGATGATTGCCATGTATGGAAAACCAGGCTCTCTAGCTTCTTCCTAAAGATATATGGAAATATTAAATCTGTTATCTGCCATAGAGGGAATCTGTAAATATTGCCTTCCTAATATGAGTACAGGTGGAGTTTTTTATTATGAAATGGAAATTGCAAAAGTTTTTGGCAAACTACAGTTGCAGAATCTGTAGTGAATATAGCTGCTTATTTTTAATTAATGAATTATACAATATCAGCATTATAGTGTTTTCCCCTGAAAGTCAATCATCTTAGAGAGATGAGAAACTTATATTTTATGAGCTGAATATAAACCAAATTGAGCTGTTTAATAAGTAACTTGTAGCCTTGGGTTGATGTTGATAAAGATGTAAAAACCAAATGTTTTTTTTCCCAAGCTGCAAAACTGCATGTTATTCATGCTAAAATATGAAGCTGATTATAAGATTCAATGGTAATCAGACCGAATTAATAGTAGCCCTGTAACAAACCTTCATTTTCTCAATAGTCCTGACAATTCAAGTAAATACAAATTGAGAGGATGCACCAGTTCAGAAAATAAATTCAGCATCTTACTTAGTGCCTAAAATGTTTCTCCAACTGATCAATAAAACTACCTAATTAAAATGTTCTTTTATAGACTTGAAGGTTTTTGAAAGGATACAGAATCTTATTTATATAGTCTAAATATGAGATGAAACTAATCAAGGATAAAAGATATATGTGGTTATTTGTTGTCAGTATAGAATAATGAGAGTAATTGTGATTTAGATGGTATATCGCTGTTTTAATTTAGCATCCTGTGTAAGCCTAGAGCTTTTGGCTTTTTTTCCAAGATGCCAAAATCTAATAGAATTTATCTCTTGTAGACTAGATCTCAAGTTCACAAAATTTTTTAATTGTTTTATCTTATAGCAATTTTTAAATGTTTTTCTACTCAAACTTATAATAGTTTTTTTGAAAGAAAAGTACCAAACCTAAATATGTTTTTCTATTTTCCTAATAAATTATGTAGATGCACTCCTTTACAGATGAAGTCTTTATATTACAATACATGTATAACTTTAAAGATTAAAATGGAATCATTGTACCATTTATTGTTGAAAACCCAGCTTTAGAACTGGACCTATTTAAGATTTAGAAGCAATAATCATCTAAGAGAAGAAAGTAATTTTATGACCACAGTTTTGGTGTTTTCTAATAACATCATCCTTCAACAAACTAATTTGTGGGTCATACTCCTCCTGTCTCCAACGTAGTATAGATTAAATTTTAGATTCATCAATTTAGAGACCAACATTTAAATAATTCATCTCTTAAATGAGGTATACATTAAAGATGATGATAATGGATTTGCATTTGGAGGATATATAACTTGTTAATACAGCTAAAAAATAAACATCTCACTTCTGTTTCTGAATATGATAGAGCATTTCATCAGAATAATCATCCTAACTAAAAACAACCTTAAACAAGTCTTTTATAAAGTTATTTAAACAGCATTGGAAAACAACAAAAATAGACAGAGATTAGAAAAATAAGGATGAAATCTCAGTGTGAAAGGGAGCATGTTGAAATGAGTTTGACATTATCCATTGCTGATCTTCGGAATGTATTGTCGAGTCCTATGGCAAATAGTATTAGAGGATGAGAAAGTAACCAGAAAGAAACCAGAAACTGAGAGACAAGAAAGAGATCAATAGAGCACTTACCAGTCGCAGGAATGGAGAGTTAAATTTTGGAATTGAAGTTGAGATTCCTAAAATGCTACACCTACAAAGAGGAAAGAGTAATACAAGAGTATTCACAAAAATTCAAACCTAGTCTTAAATAATCTTCTTACCTATTTTTATTAAGGTAACATGACACTTCTCTACTACCTATTAGAAATCACGTCCTCTATGAAGCAAAGTGACATCAAAGTACCTCAAAATAGATTTTAATAAATAATGTCTGAATATCAATTAAATATAAATAGGCATACCAAGAAACAGGAATAAATGATTGAAAACCTAGGAGAAAAAAGAGATTTTAAAGACTGAAACTGAGATGCTTGTGATATTGAAGATATCAGATATATATTCTGAAAAACGTTCTTAATAAGTATAGAAAAAAAGTAAAATGGGGGAGAATTTTATCAAAAAATTTTACCAATACTTGAAATTTATGGAAAATCATTAGAAAGAAATTCTAAAATTGAAAATATATTATAACTAAAATCAACAAGTAAAGTGAATTTAAAACATTTTACTTCCTGATTTCAATTATAATATAGGAAATTTTAGTTATAATTTTTTTTAGGAAGAAAGCATATGTTAGAGAGGAAAGGATTATTGAATTGGTAGATAGAGCAGTAGCTAATATATAGCATATTCATTGAGATGAACTGAGAGCATGATGATGGAGTATTATGGTTAGTGTAATGAAAGTGTTGAGGGAAAAAGAGAGAGAGAGAAATGAGGAAAAATTTTGGGAGATATTAGGTAATAACTTTTCAAATTGATGGAAAGACATCAATTCACAGATGAAGATGCTTAGCAAATCTAAAAATCTTTAAATGAAGGAAACCAAAGATAGAAAGAAAATCTTGAAAGCAGCCAGAAGTAAAATGAAAAAAAGACACAGTACCTTTAAGATTGGCATCTGACTTTTCCACAGAAATATTATTAAACAAAAGAAAACTGAATGACATTAGTAGGGAACCTACATTAAAACATTGCCAATACCCAGAAATCAATAGCCAGCTAAAATATGCCTCCAAAACATGTATGAAAAGAAATAAAATTAACTTCAGAAGAAAAGAAATCCTGAGAAAACTTACCAAATTTTCACTAAGAGTCATCTTAAAATATTGCTTTAGTTATAAGATGGAAGCACAATAAAAAAGAAATAACAAAGAAGAGCACATAAAATAATTAACATCTTTTTAAATGTAAAAAATGATCACCTGTATAAAACAATAGTTGTATGTAGTGGGATGTATATTATGTGCAAAATCAAAATACATCATAATCAAAACACAAAATGTGGGTAAACATCAAATGGAGGCAGTGTTCTAAGCTATTTTCATTACATGAGAAATGGTAGGACTGATAACTGACTCAAAAACTCAGGAATACAAGTCTTCATCTTTAATGTAACTGACACAATGAGAAACAGTGTAAAATAGTCTACTAATGGGGAAAGTATCATAATACAATATAATCAATGAATTTCTCCTTCTGCCATATAGTGTAACTCTACCAGGTTAGTCTTACAGGCAAACACAGCTATAAAATTGGAAAATCTGTATGAAATCACTGTATCCAACAGTAGAAAAAGGCAATATAAAACTATAGTCCCTGAGAGAAGGCAGATTAATGCCATATGCCCTAGAGATCCTAATCCTTTCTGCCCGCGAGCAGTTTCTATAACACAGCTTAGAAAATATGAACTCAAGTGTAGCCAAGTGGTTTCACTGAGATGCAACACTGGATGTGGCAAAACTGAGGTGTCTGGAATTTTGGGGGCTGAGTACCCAAAATGATGGAACTATGCAGAGAAAGAACTCTAGAAACATGCATAAGTCTCCTTGAAATTTTGCATGGTGAATGCATACAAATCTGATTTGCATAGATTAAGACCCCTTGAGGCCAGCCAAAGAACAACTGGCAAGTAACAAAACAACAGATAATCTATCAAATGAATAATTACCAGACAGAGAAACATGTGAGTCCTGACTAGTCAGAGAGGAGAGACTTTGTCAAATACCTCAAGCATTCAATAGAGACTTCAGAAAGACTACAACTTATGAGCAGGGCTAATCTCTAGGTAGATAAGAGGCCACTCCAGAGCCAGTCTAACAAAGGTTATAAAACAAGCCTCAAAAAAATCAGGAGAATCCACAAGATAATTAACTGTCTTCCAGAGACGACAAAGAATCAAAAGCACAAGCCACAATGTTCAGCCCCAAACAACTGTTAACTGTTAACTGTAAAGAAGTCAAAAAATATAATCTGCAACCAGGAGACCTATCAGTGAATAAAAGCATGTCCAGAAATGATAGAAATGATGAAATCAGCAGACAAGCATATTGAAACAGGTATTATGAATATATTAAAAATCTTAGAAAGAACATGGAAGCAATGAAAACTGGAAATATAAAAAAAGAATATAGAGATAAAAAAGTAAAGCATTTAATAATAATAGGATTATATGCAAAATGACCACTGCAGATAAAAGATCAGTGAACTTAAAACCATACCATAGACACTCTTTAAACTAAGGCGCAAGAATAAAGAAGGCTGAAAACAAATGGAGACTCAGTGGTCTGTAGAACCCAAAACGAATGGGTATGTGTGTGAAAAATATGTTAAGAAATGATAAATAAGATATTTCAGATTTGATGCAACTTACTACTATAGATCTAAAGGTTTAATGATATTTCAAGAAGTTAAATACAAAGGAAATCATGCCAAAGATACCATATAAAGACATTTCTGCAAACTAAAAGTAATCAGAAATATTAAAAGTACCTAGAAAAAGAAAAAGATGCATTGCATACAGGAGAACAAATGTAAATATCACTATTGACACCTTTCAGAAAGAATGTGTGCCAGTGTTTTAGATACTGTGTATGAGTGTGATCCTGTGGTGTTTGTGTTTCTGTGATCTTGTAGAAGAGAGTAAAATGGTGGTGGTGGGGTTGTGGTGAGGGGTAGCATGTGGGAGATGTTGGCAAGGATACATAATTTCCATTAGATAGGAAAAATATGTTCAAGAGATCTATTGTAAATCATGGTGACTATAGTGAACAATATATTGTATTCTTGAAAAATGCTAGGAGAGCTGATACTCACCATAAAAATGATAACTACGTGAACAATGCATGTGTTCATTAGATAGTTGATGTCATTCCACAATGCATATACACTTCAGAACAAAATGGTGTACATGGTGAATGCATACAATTGTATTTGTCAACGAAAATAAAAAGGAAATAACATGTGTCACAAAACAATGTAATGACACCTTGATAAGATGAAAGAAAAAAAATCAACCTGCAATTTTACATCAAGAAAAATACCATATCAAGAGAAACACTTATTTACATTAAAAAGCATGGAAAATGAAGGCAAGTCATTGATATCTTCACATAGACAGAAATTTTAAAAATTCACCACAAGAAAACTTTCACAAGAAACGTAAAGGAGATTCACACACACAAACACACACACACAAACACCCATACACCCAAAACATAAACTCAGACTATACAATGGATAAAAAGTGTAGAGACGGCAAATGTATGGATTTTTAATAATAGAATAATAGAATGTCTAAAATGAAAATAATAACGATGTTTTATAGAGGTTACAGTATAGGTAATTCTGAAAATCTAAAGTAACAGCACAAAAAATGGATGTGAAAATGAGTGTACATTGAGATTCTTACACAAAATGTAGAATGCCTTTTGAAGATAGATTTGAATGTATCGGAAATGCATAATTTAGAAAACAGTATAAACAACTAAAAGTAAAATAGTGATTAACAGATGAGATAAAGTAGAATATTACAATTCTTTTTCTTTTGTTTTTTTTTTGAGACAGAGTCTCGCTCTGTCGCCCAGGCTGGAGTGCACTGGCCAGATCTCAGCTCACTGCAAGCTTCCCCTCCCGGGTTTACGCCATTCTCCTGCCTCAGCCTCCCGAGGAGCTGGGACTACAGGCGCCCGCCACCTCGCCCGGCTAGTTTTTTGTATTTTTTAGTAGAGACGGGGTTTCACCGT
>NW_012115833.1:3303384-3315776 GCF_000951035.1 Colobus angolensis palliatus | reverse complement strand
CCAGGATGGTCTCGATCTCCTGACCTCGTGATCCGCCCGTCTCGGCCTCCCAAAGTGCTGGGATTACAGGCTTGAGCCACGGCACCCGGCCAAATATTACAATTCTTAAATCCAAATGCAAAGCAGAACACAAGAAGAAACCAAAAATAGTTGAAACAAGTAGAAAATAAATAGCCAGATTGTCAACAGGAAAGTAACCTTCTTTGTTAACTTTTCCATTTAAAATAAGTGATTTAAATACATCAATTGAATGCTGAAATTGTCAGAGTAGATTTTTAAAAAATCAACTATATGCTTTTTTCAATAAATTAACATTAAATAAAAAGACACAGAGAGGTACAGAGTAAATATATAAGGAAAAGTATAAAATGCCTATACAAAGAAAACTGGTACTGCTATATTAACATCAGGCAACACACTCTTGATTAAAAACAAAATTCAGGCTGGCTGCAGTGACTCATACCTATAATCCCAATACTTTGGGAGTCCAAGGCAGGGTATCACTTGAAGTCAGGAGTTCAAGACCAGCCTGGCCAACATGGTGAAACCCTGTCTCTACTGAAAATACAAAAATTATCTGAGCATGGTGGCTCAGGCATGTAGTCCCAGCTACTTGGGAGAATCACTTGAACCTCCGGGAGGCAGAGGTTGCAGTGACCTGAAATCATGCCACTGCATTCCAGCCTGGGTGACACAGTGAGACCCTGTCTCAAAAATAAAATAAAATAAAGTAAAATAAAATGAAATAAAATAAGCACTTGGGGAAACTGCATAATGGTAACATAGTTGACAGTTGTTTTCTCATAAAGACACGTGGTTCTTTTGTTTGTTTTTAGCTGAGTGAGGTGGGATTGGCAAAAAATGTATATATTTAATGTGTACAACTTGATGTTTTGATATAAATATATCTTGCAATATGATCACCACAATCAAGGTAATTAAAGCATGCATCACCTCAGGTAGTTACCATTCTCTGTATGTGGTGAGAACACCTGAGATCTACCCTTTTAGCAAATTTCAAGTGTACAAATTCTGTATTGTTAACTATAGTCACATGCTGTACATTAGATCTCTAGAACTTCATCATCTTGCATAACTGAAACTTTGTACCCTTTAACCAACAGCTCCCCATTTTCTGCTTCCTCCAGCCTTTGGAGGCCATCATTCTACCCTCTGCTTATGTGAGTTTGATTATTTTAGAGTTCATATATGTGCAAGGTTATGTGGTATTTGTCTTTATGTCCCTGGTTTATTTCACTTAGCCTAATGCCCTTCAGGTTCATCCACATTGTTCCAAATGGCAGAATTTCCCAAACACACAGTTCTGTATGTGCCTGCAAATAACAACACAGCTTTGAAACATATGAAGCAAAATGTGAAAGCAAAGATGAGAAATAGACCACAAATACAGTTAGAGACTTCAACACTTCTCTTGGAGTAATTGAAAGAGAAAAGAATCAGAAAATCAATAATGACATAAGACACTTAGACAAGACTGCCAATTAATTTGATCTCATTGATATTTATGGAATACTATTTCCAAGTGTGAAATGTACAATTGTTTTCAAATGTGCATGAACTATTTACTAATCGAACCTGAATTTAGGACCATATAAAATATAAATCAAACACTATGTTTTTAAATAACCTGTAGATCCAAGAAGAAATTACTAGATAAATTATAAAATATTTTACACAAAATGATAATTAAAGTGCTAGACACTGAAATTTGTAGGAAGCAGCCAGGCAGATCTAGGATATAAATATAGAGCTTGCGATGCTTACAATAAAAAAAGAATAAAGTTAAAAAATCAGAAAACCCCACAGCACAGACTTAAAAACAGCGGAAATTAAAGCCAAAATAAGTAGAAAAAAGAGAATAAGAAAAATAATTGCAGACATATGTAGGATAGGTAAATAAAGCAGAAAATAGTTGAAATCAATATATTTCACAACTTAGAGAAAATGTGATTTTTCTGAAATCCAGTAATACCAAATCTACAACATAGAGACAAAAAATTGAATTCATAATTAATAAATTCCCCTCAAGCAAAATTCCAGAAGCAGAGACTTCATTGGTGAATTCTATTAAAAACGTAAGTAGAAATAATCCTAATTTAACACAAACTCCTCCAAAAATATGAAATGAATGAACACATCCCCACTCATTTCAGAGACTCACGATTTTCTCCATTCTGAAACCTAACAAAGAAATAGCAAGAAAAAGGAAATGAAACTGAAAAAGAAGTAAAAATTACAGAATAACATCCATCATGAACATGGGTGTAAAAATTCTTAAATTAGCAAATCATATTCATCTTAGCAACATGCAAAACGATAGTATATTAACATCTACAGGGATTTGTGCCTTATATTTAATTATTTGAAGACTGATCAATGTAATTCACAAGATTATCAGAATATAGGAAAAAATGTATGTGATAATCTCAGGAGATGTAGAAAAATCATTGACAGAATACAAAAGCCATTAACAAAATAGTCTTAACATAGTAGGAATATATAGGATCTTCCTCAGTCTAATGAAGAACAACTATAAAAACACCTTTACTAAGGTAATTATTAATTTGCAATACTGAATGTTTACTCTTTAAAAATGAGACTATAACGAATGTGTTTATTCTCACTGCTTCTGTTCAGCAACATGCTGTAATTCCTGAACAGTGCAATAAGACAATAATAACAACAAAGCTTAGAGATTTGAAAGTAAGAATTAACATTTTCTTAATTTGAGGATGACAGTATAGTGTATTCACAAAATCTTAAAAATTATAAGAAAAAGTCCAGAGGCGGTGGCTCATGCCTGTAATCTCAATGCTTTAGTAGGCTGAGACAGGAAGATTGCTTGAACCTAAAAGTTTGAGACCAGCCTGGGTGACACAGTGAGACCTCGTCTCTACAAAAAATTTAAAAAATCAGCCAAGTGTGGTGGGCACCTGTAGTCCTAGCTATTCAGGAGGAAGTAGATGGGAGAATCATGAACTCAAGAGGTCAGATCAAGGCTGCAATGAGCTGTGATTGTACCACTGCACGCCAGCGTGGGAGACCCAGCATCTACTACTATTACTACTACTAATAATAATAATAAGAAGAAGAAATAGAACTAATAAGGAACAACTTTAAAAATATATTTAATGCAAGATATACATAAAATCAATAGCATTTATTATATATTAGCAAGAAAATTTGGAAAATAAAATTTTTAAATACAGCAAAATATAAAATACTAAAGGATAGACAATGTAGTTTATACAAACCCATACACCTAAACTATACAATAATGTTGAGAGAACTTTTAAAAGATGTAAATAAATAGAAAAACTATGTTCCTGGATTGAAAATCTCAGTATTGTTATAGGATCAATCAAATTTCAGGAGGCTTCTTCATACTATTTGACACACTGTTAGTCAAAACTACATAAAAAATAGAATAATTTAAAGTAAACAAAATTATTTATAAAAAGCAAATCAGAGAACATTGCACTGCATAGTTAAGATTTACTGTACAGTTACAATAATCAAAATCGTCAAAAGTTGGCATAAGGAACAGAAAAATTTGTCCAGAAATCGACACTCCCTTATATAGAATAGAATATATATATATAGGCTGGGTGCAGTGACTCATACCTGCAATCTCAGCACTTTGGGAGGCCAAGGAGGTGTATCACTGAGATCAGGGGTTCCAGACCAGCCTGGCCAACATGATGAAACCCTGTCTCTACTAAAAATACAAAAATTAGCTGACCTGATGGCAGGCGCCTGTAATCCCAGCTACTCAGAAGGCTGAGGCAGGAGAATCACTTGAACCTGGGAGGCAGAGGTTGCAGTGAGCCCAGATTGCACCACTACACTCCAGCCTGGGCAATAGAGGGGGACTCTGTCTTCAAAAAAAAAAAAAAAGAATATACACATATGTAAATAATTGTATACACTAATGACTATATAGAAAGACACACTCAAATCTATAAAGACTTCTTACACAAAACAAATATATCAATAAGAAAAAATACTCAACGTATTAAAAGATTTTATTAATGAAAAGTAATTCATAGAACAGTGAAAAATTATATATATAATTATATAATATGTACCCTATCTTATATTGCTTCCGTGTGTATATATATGTTTATATACATATATATAAACATTTTTTAAAGCCAGTTATTTCACCTGATATTCTAGCTTCAGAAAAGAGAGCCAGTCATCCGATCAGCACCAGTTCTGTTCCAGAGTTGGCCATGCTTGTACTCGCCATTGTTCTGTGTTATTGCTGGAGATGAACTGCAGCATCAGAACCCATTCTTTCTTTCAGTTTGGACCCAAATATGTCAGCATTCTTAGTTATTTGTCAGCATATCATTGGAATTGACTGGAAACATTTTCTGAAATAAAGCAGAACTTTTTGGTTGTGCCTTTCCATTTGTACTTAAGCACAGTAATATAAAGTAATAGTTGAAAAAAATATATATTACACACCTAACAAAGGGCTTATTTTTAGGATATATAAACATCTTGGAGATCTCAATATTAAAATGAGAAACAAAAATGGGTAAATATTTTTTAAAAATTTTAATTAACAAGTAACAATTGTACATATATTTATGATTCACAACGTGATGTTTTGATGTACATATACACTGTGAAATGGCTAAATCAAGTTACCTAATATATGCATTACTTTACATACTTAGCATTTTTATGTGTGGTAAGAACACTTAAAATCTACTCTGTTAGCAGTTTTCAAATATACAATATATTGTTTTTAACTGTAGTCACCACGAAGTATGACAGATCTCTTGAACTCATTCCTCTTAACTGAAATTTTGTGTTCTTTGACAAATATCTCCCCACATGTCCCAACCCAAGCCTCTGGCAAACATCATTGTATTCTCCGTTCCTGTGAGTTTGTGAGGGTGCAGATATCTCTTCCACGTACTTATTTTATTTCCTTTGCATATATACCCAGTGGTGAGATTGGTCGATCATATGGTAATTCTATTTTTAATGCTTTGAGGTATCTCCTTACTGTTTTCCATAATAGCCATACTAATTTACATGCCCAACAACAGAGTACAACCGTTCCCTTTTCTCCACATCCTGACAAACTCTTATCATTTGCCTTTTTGTTAATGGTCATTCTAACAGGTGAGAGGTGATATTTCATTGTGGTTTCAATTTGCATTTCCCTGATTGCTAGTATGTTGAACTTTCTTTTTTCATAAACTTGTTCATTTGTATGTCGTACGTTGAGAAATGTCTATTCAAGCCCTTTGCTCAACTGTTATTTGGATTATTGTTTTCTTACTATTGAGTTGTTTGAGTTTCTTATATATTTGGATATTAATCCCTTATTAGATATATGGTTTACAAATATATTATCTCATTCCATACATTGTCTCTTTTATTTGTGGTTGTTTTTGCTACGTAGAAGCTTTTTAGTTGAGTGTCATACAAAATGGGTATATATTTAAACATCCAGTTCAAAAATAATAGAAAAAAAAATGAGTTTCTTTAAAGAGAATGATATAACTGATAAATCCAAAATGAATGCCAAAAGTTACTAAAACCAGGAAGAATGCCAAATATGTTTCTAATAATATATTAAAATGCATAAAGCAAATAAAATAAAATGAAACATTGACAGACTTATAATCACAAAGAAAAATTGTAACAGTTTACGTTTAACAGCTAATAGAACAAACAGATAAAAAAGTCATTAAGAATTACAAGTTTTGCATGATACCATGAATACACTTGATCTAATTGACTTATATGGAACACTGCACACGATTGCAAAATAAATATTCTTTTCAAGTGCACAAAAAATATTTATTAAAATTGACCAGATGCTAGCTCATGAAGCAAGTCTCAAACACTTTTTTCTGAGACAGAGTCTCTCTTTCACACATTTTGTTTGTTTATTTGAGACGGAGTCTCACTTTGTTGCCCAGGGTGGAGTGCAGTGGCACGATCTCGTCTCCCTGCAACCTCCGCCTCCCGGGTTCAAGCGATTCTTCTGTCTCAGCCTCCCAAGTAGCTGGGACTACAGACGTACACCACAACGCCCGGCTAATTTTTGTATTTTTAGTAGAGACGTAGGTTTCACCATGTTGGCCAGACTGGTCTCGAACTGCAGACCTCGTGATCCACCCGCTTCTGTCTTCCAAAGTGCTCAGATTACAGTAGTGAGCCACCGCGCCTGGCTTCACTTTAATAGTAAGAAGGCTTGCAATGTAAATTTTCAAACTTCACAGAAATTACATTAAAAAACATGACAGAATTTAAATAGAATAGTCCCAAATGTTTTGCAACAATACATTTCTTTGTAACATATCTGTCAAAGAAAATAAAAATCACAGTAAAAATTAGAAAAATGTTTTGAACTGATTAGTAGAGAATATCAAGTTTTGATATTCAAAACTTATGGAATAAAAACAAATTTATACTTAAAGAAATAGTATAGCTTTAAATGTATATGTTAGAAAAGAAAAACAATTATAAAAGTAATATCCAATATAAGAATCCATTACATTACAAAAATCATGAAAAATAGGGAAGAATATGTGAAATAATAAAAAATAGATATTAGACACTAGAAAAAATGTTAGAAGGCAAATTCTTTTAAAAAGATGTATAAAAGTGATAAACTGCTAGCAAAATTCTACAAGATTGAAGGTAATAAATTACCAGAAATAAGAAAAAAAGGAAGACCACTGCAGATCTTACAACATTCAAATATTTTAAGATATTATAAAAGCATTTTCTAATAAATATAAAATTTTTTACATGTCATAAATCTTCAAAAGCAAACTTATCAATTTCAATAAGAAATTAATAGATGTATTATTTAAATGCATTAAAATATGTATGTAAATAAAAAACTCTACAAATTGGTGAGTTATGTCAAATATTTGAGGGAATAAAGAAAAAATATATACAAAAATTTCAATAGATTTTGAAAAAGCGTTGGACAAAATTCAGCCCATTTTAAATAAAAAATACAAAAACTCTAACCAAACTAATAATTGAAGAAAATTTTCTCATCCTAACAAATGGTATCATAATATGCCTGAAGCCAACTTCATAGTTAATGTTGAAATATTTGCAGATATTTTCCTAGATATCAGCAATGGATTAGAGTTGTAGTCTATTTCCACCTTTAAACATTCTACTATTAGCCAGTAAAATAAGGTAAATAAAATAAATAGTGAAAATTGACAATGCAGAAAGACAATTGTTATTGTTCACAAATAATGTGATTTTGACAAAATATAGACACAGTCTACAGAAAAACCACTAGATTAAGTGTGAGGTTGTTGGAATCAAGGACAATAAAAAATTAACATTTTAAAATGTTAACACATACTATGGCGTGTGAAGATTACTAAAATAGTGTGTGGTTGGCAGAAGATTACACAAATAGACCAATGGAAGAGAATCATTTGTACAGAAATTCTCAGTCATGTACAGTCATCTGAATTGTGACCAGGATGACACAACTGTATGTATAGTGGATAAAGCACCATTTAATTAATGCTGTTGTGATAAATAATTGGAAATTTCTATGGGAATAAAAGAAAAAACAAGAAAATTGGAAAAAATAAACATTTACTCTACAATTATGCCTATTACAGTTGGATTGTAAACCAGAACTAGAAAGTTAAAACAGTAAAGCTTCTGCAGCACATAGAATGTATCTTTGTTACCTTGAGATATTAAAGATTTATTAATTATGACCAAAAGCATTAAATAAAAGACATACATTAGAATGTATTAAAAATAAAACTTTGGTTCATAGATTCTCCTGGAAGAGTGAAAAGGGAAGCCAGAGTGGCAGAGTAGATCTGTAATATATATATTCAATAAAACACTTCTATTAAGAATATATAAATAATTCTGAACATCAGTGGGAAAAAATACAGTCCAAATAAATATACCAAAAATACTTAAAAATCAGTTCATATGGGAGAATGTCCAAATGGTCAATAAACCTTTGAAATTCAGAATAATATTAAACCTAACCCACTGGAATAACTAAAATTTGAGACGTAAAAAAGAAAAATCCTGACAATTCTTAGTATGAAGAGGGTGTGGTACAACAAAAACAATCCTATATTGCTAGCAGATGTGTCAATTGCTATATAAATTGCCTTTATAGATAGAATACTGTACTGAAGATTATTTGTTTATACATGCCTTTGAAGAAGTGGGGAGGAGTAGAAAGACAGGGAATAAAAACCACCAAGAGTCCACTACACTAACAACACTTTGGTGTCAGAGGTATCATGGATATTCTAAAATATAATAACATATCTTGACTTCAGAAAATCTATGACCTAGCAGGGAATTAAGAAAAGATAGGATAGTTTTTCCTTGAACATATTCTTACACCATACATTCATTGCCATTTTGTGCTTCACTAAAGTTTTATCTCTCACTTAATAAGAAATTAGACAATGGCTAAAGTATTTTTGAAATATATTCATAGGTTTCTTTTTTTTCTGTAGATCATGGTAGTAGGTAACAAAATAGATATGCAAACTTTACCTTTTACACATTTTTAAATACGATTACCTCACTTTGATAGAAAGATGCCAGAAATACTCAGGTGCACTAGAACATTAATAGCGTTAGATATATTGAATAGTGTGTTAAGAAGAGACTGAGAAAGAAATTGTTTGGAACACTAAACATCTATTAATAACTATTAATTTGATGGCTATCATTATGCAAACTAGAGAATGTAAAAATAATTTTCTAATATGAAAACTTTATGTCCTTTGCATTCCCTATACCCATGATGACAAGAGGTCAAAAAATGTTCCTAGGATTCTGCGTGTCAGGTTATCCCTGTCATTTCTAGAGTATCCAAGGATCGCAGGGTAACTAAGAGGACCAATAGCATTGATTCCTATCACCACTATATTATAAGAAAAGAAAAATATGAAAACTATGTAGAGAAGTTGATGCTGAACCTTAAGTGAATCTGACATACTTGCTAAAGGACTCACTTTTGGATACCTACCTAACTGCAGGCAATTCAAATGTGTGCTTAACAAAATTATAAATTACAATATATCATCAGCCTTCACTGTTGCTTGAACATGATCTAATCTTAAAGGGTAAAATTTCAAACTCCAAGAAACTGTCACCTGTGAATATCACTTAACCTAGAATTTCATTTCTTTTCCATTTATTAAAAATAGCTTTTCTTACCTGAGATCATTTAAATGACAAAATAAAACAGGAAGATGAGAAATTCCAGAATGGAAGCTAATGCACTGCAATGGTTACAGTTTTAGGATTGCTGAGTGTATATGGAAGGGTTGAATATTAATAATATATAGTTTATTGTATTTGATTATGATGAAAAACTATTTGAATACTAGTATTGATTTCAAAATCATGAGTGAGAAAGAGGAAAATTTTACATAGGTACTTCCTATGACTTTATTTTTACATAGTACTAGATATATGCTCTACAATATGTTTCCTAGGATGGGATTAGAGGAGCAAAAGATAATAAATTCCCAACCACATTGAGTGTGAAGAAGCTGTACTGCTTTGCCAGGAAGTTTTAAAAAAAATCACTAAATGTCATTTACGTACTTTTCTCTTAGATAAAAATAGTATATTGATGATAACAAAGGAAAACTTCGGAGTTGAAAAGTAAGAGTATTCAATCTGTTATATGTACTTACTATCTCATTGTATTTAAATAAAATTTATTAAAATTTAAATAAAATTATTTACTTAAATAAAATTTACCGTCGTTAAAGGGGAGAAGAGGCAAAACAGTAGCGTGAGAAAATTTCATATCGCATTTCACAGAAAGAGATTTTCTTTTTTTTTTTCACAACTGATGTTTTTATGGTGAAATCAATTTCTTACAAAAAAACCTAACCATCTTGTATCGCGATGGCTTTCACATGGTGTAAATAACACTCTGTATGATGGCCACTGCCAAGGAGACTTTTTGTCTCTTTTAAAAGTGGCTATCACTCAGCAACAGGGCCAGGTTTCATCCATTAAGGAAATGGATTGGCCTTCATTCTTTTCACAGTTGAGTATTTTAAGAAGTTAATGTATCCACATATGAAGAACCACATTTTGCTGAATAACCGAGAATAAATAGCACATTTTGTTCTAATGAAAATTGTTAATGTTTTTGACGATATTATAGTTATATTGACTGCTTTTAGCAGTTTCTTTTGATTTTATTTAAGCAACACATTTCAAAATGGCTTATTTCTATACATGTATAGATACTAAGAAAAAAAGATTTTAAAAGTTGGCTTTTTTTCAAACTGGTCTAAAACAGATTTCTTAAGTTATTATATCATATTTAACCAAATCTAAGATTCTGTTGACTATAAGAACATTATTTTAATATTACTAAGAAACAAAGAATAATGCTAACAAATTATGATGTACTCTCATGATGTCAGAAATTTCAGCTTAAGAAAGAATGTGAATCTTTGAATTGAAAGAAAGAACAGTGTATTTTTAAGAACTGTGTTTTAAAAAGAAAGCTTTTTTTCTGAAGTTCAATATAATGTAATTATAGCAATAATAATTATCCCTTTGCCCTCAATATAACATTTATCAACTAAATACATATCTGAATTAACGTTTACAGCATGCAAAACACTACATTTAAAGAGATTTAAGAGGCAAATTAAAAATTTGAAACCACTCTTTCATAGAACCTCATGCCCTAAGGGTTGGAAATTTTACTATTTTATGATGTCGTCCTACTACTTACAACACTCTTTGATGGACTCTAGTAAGAAGTGCAATGCTATATCTCTTCAAAGTCTCTAAATCAATTGAGAGATACATAGCATTAGGCAAATGATAAAATATCATCTTGATTAAGAAAGTGATAATTGTAGTACATACAAATCATTAGCTTGTAATCATTCGTTTGTAAAGTAGCTTCTCTTGGCTTCCTACTATTGAACCACAGAGTTAGACAGTCTTATTCAGCCAGCATAAAGGAATGACTGGGAAATCTTCATTTCTTCCTTTCATAGCCAGAAGCTACTCTGGACAAGCACAGAAGGCTTCCCTTCAGATAGCCTGTCTCAAGAAGAACAAGAAAACAAAAGGCTTGGTTTTCTACATGACCAGTTTTTTCTTCCAAACTTACTAATCACATGTCATTCTGCTTTTCAGGGAGGAGTTATTGGGTGGATGAAGAGGGACAGAGAATGTTACACTAATGGATGTGTCCCTACGTGGAATGAAACAGAAACAGGGAGGAAGAGTGCTGACTCCCATGCCAACAGTCTGACCAGTATTTGTCCACTGGTAATTACTTACATGGGAGTGTAGAGCACCATTAATCCTTTCTAGTTTAAAATAACCTAAGGCTTTCAGTCACCAGAACAACTCAGACTTATGGAGCAAAAAATGTCTAAGGTGGAATGTGCAGAGCCCATATTGATTTTGATTATATACCAGCATGATACAACCTTGGTCGTCTGGAAAATAGAGATCTTAAGAGATGAAGAGAAATAACGTTGTATAGTTCTTGCTTGGTGTAGCAGGTAGAGGTGGTGATGGATTGGAGAATGTGCCTAGGAAGAGATTTTAGGGACTCAGGTGTGTGAAGTAGTGACGTGTGTTTAATATTCTTTCAGTTTCAATATCTGTAGAAAAGTTTGAGTTAAAACAGAAAAAAGTAGCCTGCTGTTTAGTTTAATTACTACTATCTTTCTTCCAGAACAGCCTCTGAAAAGTCTGATTCTAACAACTTCTGTGAATATGTGGATATAAGTAATTTTAAATTTGAATATAAATCAAATATATTCAAATATATAATCAAAATTTAAATATAAATTTGACATAAATCATTTCTAAACAAATGATAATTAAGAATTTTTGGAAAGTTCTTTTAAGATAATACAAAACA
This sequence comes from Colobus angolensis palliatus, assembly GCF_000951035.1. Lineage (NCBI taxonomy): Eukaryota > Metazoa > Chordata > Mammalia > Primates > Cercopithecidae > Colobus > Colobus angolensis. The sequence continues at coordinate 3,303,841 of NW_012115833.1, read as the reverse complement.
ATAGAATATTGAGATGAAAGAAATACACTGATATTTTTGAAGACTAAAATAAAAGCAACTTTCTTTCAATGATATGTGATCATTATAAGAACTCAGAAAAATACAAAGAATAGAAACACTATCATAAAATATCTGACCTCCTAGGCAAACATCTGCTAAGCATAATTTCTAATATTTCTCATAAACATATGCATATAGAAAAAGAGATTGCTGTGATAATATAAATTTTGGACTATATTTTATATACCATTTTATAAAAAGCACTAATTTCAATAAAACTCAACTACCACCAATGAGATATAAGGAAAGGCATTGTAGAATTTAAATGTTTACCCATCCATGCACACACTCAATATTATGTGCCTCTGAAATTAACAAAACTACTGAAAGTGGTGCCAATATTATCATGTATCTTTTAACTGCGTATTTCATCTTGTAGTTACTGATTTCTGACTTT
>NW_012115833.1:3200464-3299325 GCF_000951035.1 Colobus angolensis palliatus | reverse complement strand
TGGCTGCCCTTAACATTTTTTCCTTCATTTCAACTTTGGTGAATCTGCCAATTATGTGCCTTGGAGTTGCTCTTCTCGAGGAGTATCTTTGTGGCATTTTCTGTATTTCCTGAATTTGAATGTTGGCCTTCCTTGCTAGGTTGGGGAAGTTCTTCTGAATGATATCCTGAAGAGTGTTTTACAACTTGGTTCCATTTTCCCCATCACTTTCAGGCACACCAATCAGATGTAGATTTGGTCTTTTCACATAATCCCATATTTCTTGGAGAATTTGTTCATTTCTTTTTACTCTTTTTTTCTGTTCACTTCTCTTCTTGCTTCATTTCATTCATGATCTTCAATCGCTGATACTCTTTCTTCCAGATGATCGAGTAGGTTACTGAAGCTTGTGTATTTGTCACGTAGTTCTCATGTTATGGTTTTCATCTCTTTCAGATCTTTTAAGGACTTCTCTACATCGGTTATTCTAGTTAGCCAGTCATCAAATGTTTTTTCAAGGTTTTTAGTTTCTTTGCTCTGGTTATATAGTTCTTCCTTTAGCTCTGAGAAGTTTGATCGACTGAAGCCTTCTCCTCTCAACTCGTCAAAGTCATTCTCCATTCAGCTTTGTTCTGTTGCTGGCGATGAGCTGCGTTCCTTTGTAGGGGGAGATACGCTCTGATTTTTTTAATTTCCAGCTTTTCTGCACTGCTTTCTCCCCATCTTTGTGGTTTTATCTGCCTTTGGTCTTTGTTGATGGTGACGTACTAATGGGGTTTTGGTGTGGGTGTCCTTCCTGTTTGTTAGTTTTCCTTCTAACAATCAGGACCCTCAGCTGTAGGTCTGTTGGAGTTTACTTGAGGTCCACTCCAGACTCTGTTTGCCTGGGTATCAGCAGTGGAGACTGCAGAAGATAGAATATTGCTGAGCAGCTAGTGTTGCTGTCTGATTCTTGCTCTGGAAGCTTCGTCTCAGGGGTGTACTCTGCCGTGTGAGGTGTGAGGTGTCTGTCTGCACCTAATGGGAGATGTCTCCCAGTTAGGCTACTCAGGGCTCAGGGACCCACTTGAGCAGGCAGTCTGTCCGTTCTCAGATCTCAGCCTCCGTTATGGGAGATCCACTGCTCTCTTCAAAGCTGTCAGATGGGGGCATTTCCCTTGGGTCATTTTATGAGTCATTTAAACGCAGCTTCTCCATTCCTGGATTATTTTATTTAAATAATCTCTTTAGGTGCTGAACATTTTTAGCTATTCCCCCATTTCACTTCTGAAAGTTTTCTTCCTTCAACATTCCTACCCTTCTCCAGCCCTCATGGATTTTTATTTCTTATGTTTATTATTTCTGGTATTTTTTTTTTAAAGTTTCAGTAAACTTTATTGTATAGAACAAAAAAATCCGTCGTGATTTTATAATGGTTTTCTCTCTCAAGAGAGCAGGGGTGAAAACCAGTAACGTACTTATAAAAATATTTTATTTAGAACTCTAATAAGACAATAAGTACATTCATATTTTGTCTTCTGAGTATTTACATTAAAAGAGGTTCAGCTGAAGAAAGTTATAGCCAGGAAACGCAGTTTCTTGGCTCAACTGACCCATTAAAAAAATCCACCTATATCATATAGCAACTTTCTGCCAATCTTGCGAAGATTTCTTTTCTTTGATCTAATGTCCATGTGTTCACAAGCTTCTAAAATGTTTGCCAAAATTAAAGTTGACTGGTTAGCTTTTGCCTTAACCCATATCCTTCCATTCATCCCAAATTCTATCTCCAGTAGACAAGGTTTTCCCACTTCTTATATGATGTCATAATCTGGAGTTAATAGCTTTCTAATTAAGCCCTAAGAAACTTTAAAAAGCAGAACATCCTGTCTAATGGCACCCATTCCAATTTATGCATATTGAGAAAATTTCCTTTCTTTTCCTTTGTTTCTGAGCACAAAAGAACTCATTTTTTTAATCTATAAACTACTGAGATATATCTCCAGTACATTCTGCTACTGGTTTTGTGCTTAAGATCCTTTTCTCATTCTTTTTATTATCTATATATGTCTCATTCTTGGTTGATTTTTAAAGCAGAAAGTGAACTGATGAAGGGTAGAATGGGAAATGAACCTGTGTCCCATTTTGGCTTTGATTTGGGTTTGTTGTCTTGGAGACCTTTGCTCTTTGCCCAGGGGACACAGGTTCAATCAGTTTTTGCAAAAAAAAAGAAAAAGTGTAAATGTGGCTCCTAATGACACTTTTGGGTTTATTGCCCTAGATGTTGAACTCTGTTGGGTCCTTTCAGCTACAAAGCAACATTATAGGAAAGTAAAACATTTCAGCATATTTCTTTCAGATCCTTTTCTGCTATACTGTGTCAATGGGCTAGACCATTACAAAGATAGCATTCAAACCCAGGTCTACCTGACTCATGTCACGTGCTTTTTTATCCTCCTGTGCTATTTTTTTCTTTAGACACCAAAATTCTGTGAAAGCAGATTGCATAGCAAATCTCAGTTAACTAAGATATTTGAGAAGTGGAATATTGTGGTCGATTAGATTTCAGTTTAACCGAGACAAACAGGAAACCCTTTGATTTCAAAATGTATTATTGAAAACTCTTTTAAAATGTATTAGCCAACTTCCTCAACCTTCATAGTACATTATGCAAAAGGCAATTGATTCTTCTTTCCACGTTTGAAGGTTGTTTAGGATTTCAATGTTAATACTATAAGCTGTGATTCTCAATATTGTGTAAAGTAGGTATCTGTGACCAAATATTAGAACACATTCTATATTCTAAAAGTTTTCAATGAAATAACACTGATTTGTAATATCACACTCTTTCTGAGAATGAGGTGCTTTTTATGGAAATAGAGAAACAATATATAAATAGGTATGAGCTATTAAAAGAAGAGACATACCATCTATGCCATGTATTATGATTAATGCATCCTATTAAATATCTAAAATTTGTTTGTACAAAGAATTTTAAGGCTTTTTATTTTTTTATGAGACAGAGTTTTACTTTTGTTACCCAGACTGGAGTGCAATGGCGTGATCTCGGCTCACTGCAACCTCTGCCTCCCAGGTTCAAGTGATTTTACTGCTGTAGCCTCCCAAGTAGCTGGGTTTACAGGCGGCCACCACCGTGCTCAGCTAATTTTTGTATTTTTAGTAGAGACGGGGTTGCAACATGTTGGCCAGGCTGGTCTTGAACTCCTGACCTCGTGATCCGCTCGCCTCCGCCTCCCAAAGTTGTGGGATTACAGGCGTGAGTCACCACACCCAGCTAGCTTTTTTTAAAACACAAAATCCATCTGGATAAATTGTGAAAATTGAGTCAGTTGGGATATAGTTTTTACAGCTAGCTATTAAGAGATTTCCGAAAATTTGGCTCCACTTCTCATTTTTCCTTCACATGCTTGGCAACTTGTAAACACAACTTAAAGGTACTCTGATAAACAGTAGTTTGCTTGTGTTTTGACAGTATTTCAACTGATGACTTTCAAATTCTATTCCTTGATAGGAAGCTTTCATTATCATATGCATTTTAGGTTATTTAATAGCTCAAAGGAAAAAAAAAAAGACTAGTAAAAATATCTAAAAATTCCCTCATGCTCTTATCTTTCAAAAGGGAAAGCATGTGCTGAGTAGATGAATTAAAAGGAGATAGGGAAGCCTAGACTGCAGTTCAACAGAAGCCATTGATCTTTACAAATTAGACTGACAACAGAGATCCATTAAAGTCCATAGTATAATGAAAAAAATTCCTTTTCTTTGGCCTTTCTTTTATCTCCACTTTTCCTAAATCTGATTCCTTTCTTCCATACTCTCCTGTCCTTCAGAAGAGATGCTAAATGCTGATGAGGTAATGGCAGTTACAAACCTCTTTCAATCTCATTTGAGAAATGACTCTAATTCCAAACATTAATTTTTGGTACCTATTTGAATAACAATAAGCTTACTATGTCATTGATTATGCAACAGGAGAATCAAGACAGTAAAAGAGGGAGTTGCTCACTTTAATACAGCCTTGCAGTTCAATGAAAACTATTGTGACTTAAAACGGGCCACTCACTTCTATTTCTTATGTCACTTATCACAGTACTTAGGACATTTATCACTTTCTGCATTTCATTGTTTTTATTTGTTTGCTTATATTTTGCTCTTAAGTTTCTTAAGGTTAGTAACTAGATCATTGTAGGCTTTCTCTTCTCAAACAAAGCCAAACCATAGGCTTTTGCTTAGTCATTCAAGGCTTATTTATTAGATGCTTGCAAGATGGCAAGAATGCTTACTGGCATAGCTGTTTAAATGAATGGATTCCTTGGATAAGCAAGTAATAAAAATGGAGTAATAAATGTGATTGATTGTAATGTAAGTAACACCATGGAGGAAATATCTGCTGTGCAGAAACACCTCTTCGTTCTCCAGTTTCTACAGACAGAGGAGGAAATCATTCTATCCTTGTACACCCAAATATTGTTTTTTCATCTCTTTGTCGCTGCACTTGCCCAGATGTATTGCAATCCATCTTGTCTTCAAGCTAAACTATAGGCTCTTAGAGACAGGAATTCTGTGTTACTCATATTTATATGCTTACTTTAGTGCTTACCAAGAGTAAATGGTCAGTTACAATATGTGTCTGTGTGTGTGTATGTGTGTGTAGGTGTATTTGTACATGGACTTATTTATTAGGTGGCAAAAATTACATACAAAAAGCTATTTGGGAAAGATAATATAGCAGGATTATAGGCCAGGAACCTTTTGTCACCTGACCATATAACAAGAAAGGAAATCTAGTTCCAAGAGTCAGGAGAGGTTCTGTTTCTGACCTATGTGGCTGGTAGCACGTTTAGCATCTTCTATACAGCATCACATTTATATAAAGCCATTTAGGCAGGCAGCATCACATAGCACAAAAAAGTGTATGAGTAAATGCACCCTTGATTTGTCTGTTGACTCCTTTGCTTATGAGCTAAAATAATTTGAGAAAGAAATTTAATCCCTCATTCTTGATTTTCCCTACATATTAATGGGAATTACAAAACCTACTCCTTAAAGTGTAAAGTAGATTTTAGTTAGAAAATGTACATTAAACAGTTTATATACTATCTAGTATATATAAACATTCAGTTAATAATAGCTTCTGCTGCTGCCAGGCTGACCTGAGTAGAGAGATTGCAATTCAGGAGTGAGAAAAGGGTAGTTGAACTTGTAATTATAGAAAAGAGAATTGTTTTAGGGACTAAAGCAGGCAGCATAGGCAATACTTCCTTTTCCTTTCAGGAAGTAATGATTCTAATAATCTAGAACTGCTGAGCTTTCCCCAGGAACATAATCCTACAGATTTGCCCAGGAATTAGAAGTTGGAGAACTGAGTGATACACTTTTGCCTTTTGAAACTTAGCCTGAAAAATAATTTAATATTGGCCTTATACTTATTTGTCTTTTTCTGAAAATTTTAGGATATGATTGGACTCTATCAAGACACAAATGCCTTATGTCTAATTGTATAAGAAATCTGTATCACATTTATAACTTTTTTTTTTTTTGAGACAGTCTCACTCTTTCACCAAGGCTGGATTGAGGTGGCACAATCTTGGCTCACTGTAAGCTCCACTTCCTGGGTTCGCGCCATTCTCCTATCTCAGCCTCTCTAGTAGCTGGGACTACAGGCGCCTGCCACCATGCCCAACTAATTTTTGTATTTTTAGTAGAGACAGGGTTTCATGTTGTTAGCCAGGATGGTCTCGATCTCCTGACCTCATGATCTGCCAGCCTCGGCCTCCCAAAGTGCTGAGATTCCAGGCGTGAGTCACCGCGCCCAGCCACATTAATAAATTTTATAGCCATTGATGACATTTTATTTATTTATTGTACAGAAGAAAACAGAAGTGTGTTACAGATTTTGCCTTCTTTGTATTTCTTTCCATTTTCATTGTAAGCCTAGTAGGTATTTTATTGACTCTTCTCTCATGTCTCTACAGTGTTTTTCAGATATTTTCACCTCTACTTTCTCCTTGAGACTGCACTGTTGGCAATTTTCAAGTATTTCTTCAACAATACAACTTCCTATAGAGCATTTAATGAACAATCTCTTCCAATCTCTCAGCAGATTGTTAATAAAGCAGTGAATAATCAATATAAAATCTTGACGAAAGGTTCATGATGAAAATCCAACTGGTTATGTAGGGATATTTACACATAATGATTTTCTCATGATGTAAAATACTAAAGTACTCCCTTGAATTTTGTCGTTTTGTCTCTTTCCTATCCTTGAGGGGAGAAAAATGCTAATGTATTGATTCAGTGTGAAGCATCCGAACACAAATTGGAAATTAGCTATAAATGCAGATATTTCTGCAATGACATATTTTTAATTTCTTCTTTCAATTTTCCAATTTAGTATTATGTAGAAAAACATGTAAAACAAGTTAAGTTTTTCTTGCAAAATTTAGCACAAATTAAAATGTATGCAGTTAGTTGGGATTTTTGTATCACTGAGAGGAAGAATCTAGCTGGATATCATCAATGCAGAGGTTAAAGCAATGACTGCAATTGTGGCCAGTACTTATGCTTTATCTACCAAAAACTAAATATTGAGATGATTTTAAAAATGCCAATGTGTAATTAGTTTCTAAATATTCTCTTCCTAATACTCTGTGGGACAAATCAGAGTCTGTAATATCATTTTTTTCAAGCAATTTCTGCATAATAGTGTTGTGCAGACAGCTTCAAGGAGAAAAGTACTGGAACACCTGTAATAGGATGTTATAATTGTATTCTTCCTCTCTCACTTTTGGCTCAGACATGAGGACAATAGAAGTTAATTCCAGAGGAGTGTACCCTATAAAAATTTAAAAGTTAGAGGCTGAAAACTAATAAGGTGACTATTAAAACTTTCACTCAAATCCAAGATATAAAATAATTACCCAGAGTATGGAGATTGGGGCATATTTGGAGACAGAAAATTTCTTAAAGATACAGTGTGATGTTTATTCTCCCAGTACCTCCAACTTCAACCTAAGTGGGAAGGGGATGAGATTTATGTCATTTGTCTTTTCAAGCTAAGAGTAGGGCTTCAAGGAAATACTTGGGGACCTTAATATGTGTCTCCTGCTCTTTGACATGAGTGATGATGCAATGAATAGTGGTCTAAATCAAACTGGAGAAACTGGAAGTGTGGCACAGATATGGAGTGCTGCTAAGGACGTGCTGAGGAAAGATGGCTGCTCTGCAAGCCACCTGTACTATCAGAGTTAGCAAAAGCAAAAACTGAGTGCATATTTCCACTGGCCACGTTTGTGTCAAAACCATCAAAAAGTCTGAATGAGCTTCACCTTGCGACTGTACAAAGAAAGGCTACAGAAATTTCTGGCCCCACAGGAGCAACAGAAAAGGTATGAATTGTACTGGAAGAGTGTGTGCATCAAATGCATCAAGAGACTGAAAGCAAATGGCAGATCAGCTTTAAACACCTGTGAGGCCCCAGACCCAATGCTTTCCTATTCCCTTTACATCTCTTGCCTGCTCTTCACTCCAAACACAAAGGGGCCAGGAAGAAATGGAGGTAACAGCTTGAGGGAGAAACAGTAGAGAAAGATGTCAACCAAGCCCCATCCCTGCCTTAAGTTCCCTGCACAAAGCAGACTCTAGCTGAGGGAGTGGGGGGAAATAAAACTAAACTGGACAGGACATTCCAATTTCTATGTAGCAGAGCTTGTTTGCTGACTTAATGTGATCACAGAACACTCTTTTACCTATGTGTGAATAGAATGTATATGGGCCTATCTGTGTTAATATCCGGGGCCAGGGAGAAAGTATACCCCTGAATAAACAAGGAAGACAAATAAACTTTCTTTATGATTGCACTTAATGAGTCCTGCTTATACAATCTGCTGTTTAAACTCTCCATTGTATTAACAGAAATAAATTGTGTACTACCCTTAAGATTATTTATTTTTAAACTGTTGTATAATGACTTCCAATCTGCCAGGTCACGCCAGGGGTTTGGTAAACACATCTAATACATGTCAGATTCCCTTTCCACTACTATTTCAAAATACTTGGAAGTGAAGTATATGCTAAATTGTTCCATCCACTGTCATTAACTAATCTGACAGTTTACCAGACTGAATATGTACTGTTTCCGTTAGTTTCAAGGAAAATCACAGGATAGAAATGCTACAACTCTAAAGATACCTTTTATAAGGGTACAATTTCAACATTATTATATGAAAATTTGAACGACATGTAATAAAGCTTGGATGATTTCTTTTTTTATTTGGAAGTAATTAGTGAGTATTGTTCTTCAGATTTCCTTCACCATCTGGTCACTATTTCTGGACAACATGACTTTTATATAACTACTTGAGACTACGCATTTTTTTACACACGGTTACATATAAAATGTAGGCCATACGTGTTTTATTCTCATTCCAAGCACATTTTTTTAAGAAGTTGGTAGCCATTTTAATTTGGTCTTTGTATGTTGTCTTTCGATTGAGACACCTTTTCATTCTACAGAGAGTTTACAAGTTGGACATGTTATTTTTAGGAACAGAAAAAACATCTCTTCAAGGTAATGGGACACCATGAGGTGTGCTCTTGCATATTACTTCCTTTACTAATTAAACGGAATGTGAGAGTGAAGGTAAGTTGGCATTGTTAAAGTAAATGACCCAATGCTTTAGTAATGAAGACACATCTAAGCTGAAGTTTATTGTTTTAATTTTAATCTTGAGCAATTTTAGCCCCACAGACTAGGTTGCTCTGTGTCCTGCAGTGCATTGTTTCCATTGCACTACCGTGCTGCCCACTGACTCTATGAAAACTATTTGTAATAAGTTGTATTTTGGAATGAAGTGTTTTATTTCTATGCAAGGTGAATTGATATTGGGCATTTATTAAATCTGGTTTTTAACGGGCTATTATAAGTGGGGTTCTTCAGAGGGCAGAGATATTGGGAGACTAAAAGTTGCTTAAATTATGCCCCATAAAAATATAGATGAGGCTCAGATGCCTTTGGATTAAATATTCATTACTGAATATTTACATAATGCATGTGAAAGTGCTTTTAAAATAAAAACTCTCTTTATATAAATGGAAGCTATGGCCAGGTTTTCCCCATTATACCTAGTAGCATACTTCAAAGCATTCTCTGGAGCCTTAGGGTGGAGAAATGTCTTCCTTTCCACAAAGGAAGTAGAAGACTGATTATTCTACACTGTCCAAATCTATCCTTCTTAAATTCTTTGGGCAATCTAAAATTGTTCAACTTTTAGCAGGTATCATTTTTGTATGATATATAAATATACAATTCTTAAAAAAGGGAATATGTACTTTTTAACTTCCATTAAAAATGCTGTATGATCAACAGGGCCTCTTAAATAAACTATGCAGATCATTTTAATGTCCGGAAACAAGCATAGACAGACCTGGCTTCATATCCCACATCCACAGTTTACTAGTTGCATGACTTTGGACAAATAATTTTAACTCTGTGCTTTATTGTTCATCTTTCCTTATGAGATTGCAATATCTACCTTGAAGGGTTACTTGAAAATTAAATGACAGTGCAGGCAACGTTCCCAGGAACTGACACATTGAAAAAGCTGAAAACCACTTAATTTCCTCCTATGTAAATACTTTATTATTGCCAAATTGAAAGCAGCCAAGTCTCAATTACCCATATTAATATATGAAAATTCCTATGCAGATAAATAAAAATAATGTGAACATAATTTTCACACATATTTTGTGATCTACATTTATATTTGATAATGTTCTAATATTTCACTGTAAAATTTAGACATGAAAGGAAGATATTAGGAATTGAATGGTTGAACCCTCTCATTTTACAGATGAGAATAAAATTCAGACAGATAAAAAATGCAATTATAAATGTAATATAGCTAGTAAGTGGTAGAATTGGGATTGAAGAACAAATCTTTTTTGTCTGTTTTGTGATGTTACAGTACTTTAAATAATCAAACACACTCAAAATGAATTATAAAAACATATTCACAATGATCTCAATTTGCAGTAGCTGAAAAAGTGCCTACTTTTACTAACTACCTTGCTGTTATTTACTTCCCCTCTGAGAATTTCATTCTGTATGTACCATAATTGTTTACACTAGTTCAAACCAGTATTTAGTGCTATAATTCATGAGTAACTCCAGTCAAAATTTTGAGTAAGTTTATTCTAAACTTTCCACAACTTAGGATTGTTGTAAATTTTTTTAAAACAATCACTGTTCTATCTATTTTGAAATATACAACATTAGAATTTTAAACAAACAAACAAAATCACTGACCAAGTCTTAAAATAGTGATTGGATCACTTTACCGCATTAACAGACTATTGTTTATTTCAGAAGTTACAGACAGAGTAGAGGTGACAACTATTTCTGAGGCTGAGCACATAGGCACCATCTTAGCTTAATATCTTAGCTCATAACATCCCCAGAGGCAAAGAAGTAATTAAATGCTTTGTTTTAAAAGTCCTTCTATTTTGACTCCAAAGCAGGTAAAACTACCATGAGAGCGAGCCGAGTTGCTGATAATGACATAAATAATGATAAAATAAAAAGAGCTAGTAATAATTTCTATAAGAACTGGAAATTGAGATTTGCTTTGGAATATTCACATAACTGATAATCTTCCTGGGAAAAAGACATTTCCCATTTCCCACTATCTGTTCTTCTCTAATGGCATGTATTTTGTAACTGGCACTGGAGTTATTTATGCAAGTGTCCTATTTCTTTGATTATACACAAACAGCTTGGGGAAAAAACCCCTTTCAGTCTCATTTTTATAGTTTGCAAGACACCTACTTAGTATACCCTGTCCATAGCAGGCATTTACCAAGTATAGGTTACATGAATTAATATTTTAATTTTATGACAATATTGGAATTATATTTCATAGAGTAGAATGGGAAAATAATAATATGGTAGTTGCAGTTCTTCCTGGTGGAAAAAGAAATCTTCTGATATTCTCTTTCAATAAAAGTAATAAATTGCAACAGTTGCCCCAAGGGTCCCGAATGAGAGAAAAAGAAAGAAGTAAGAATGGTTTAAAATATACTCACTTTACTGTACCTTGTTTTATAATCTATAATTTATTTGAATTATTTTCAATGAGATATTCATAAGTATGAACTGAACATTGGAACAAAGGTCAAGTTCTTCTGTTCATGGCTAACTTTTACTCCATGATTTCTAAACCTGCCTACACATAGCAGATGCTTTTGGTTCTCACGCAATATCTATTTCATCCTCGTTCTTTCTAAAAGGACCCTAAAGGAATCCACTGAGGTCTCATGAACTCCAAGAGCCTCAGGAGAAGCTGAGTTAATTTGCAGCTCAAGGGAAAGGTTCTTTTCTGATGGTCCGTTCCAATTATAGTTGGCCATCATTCTTACCAGTTACTGGTTAGAATAGCTGATTGAGCTACAGTACAGGATTCCTGATCTACTACCTGAAAGTTATTGGCCCAAAGTGATTTTTGAGAGCGCCTCTCTTGTTGTCATGCTCTCCCTCTCCCTGTGTCTCCCCTTCCTTCTCTTTCCCCTCTGTCCACCTGCCTCTCTCTTCTCTCTTCTCTTTTCTGCAACTCTTCTCTTTCTCAGCCTTTCTCCATCTCCACACCTTACTTCCTCCCTCTCTTGCTGAATATGAGAAAGGCAACAAGCAGCCAAGCAGCTTTGCAGATTCCTACCGCCTTTTTACTCCCACTAAGATAACCAGCCCTGAACAGAACTGATGCTGAAGGTGACAGAACTGGGAGACAAAGGACGAGTCTAGATCCATGATGTCACACATCAGACACTAAACGATCCACCCTGAATCCCACACTCCGTTTGGACTTTCACTTTCTTAAAATAGTAAATGTATTTACTGTTTGAGCCAGTTTGTTCCAATATTGCTACAAACTAATTTTGATGCACTCCTTAACCTCAATCCTCCGCTGCATTTTAAAACTTTCTTCTTTGCCCACTTATTTTTCTATACGTGCCGTTATTATTCTTATGTAGAGAAACATGTCTAGCTTTATGATACTAAATGATTACCATTAAATACTGACAATAGCAAGGGAAAATAGTACACACTCAAACGAAATGCTAACATTTAAAAGGCCGATTTTATAATGTGCATTTGTAGCGACCATTTCAGTGAGTCTACATAATGATTTTAAAGGACTTTCAATAATGTTTCCTGCAGCTGTGCAGACTTTTAACTTTTAACTCTTCATTTAAAAAATGCATCTAAATATAAATCAAGCACTACACACTTCCAATTTAGCTGTTTGAATGGAAAGAGAAAGTTGAAAGCTGGAGCAGTCATGAGTAAGTGCTATAGAAAGCTGCAGTCGACAGTTGCAATTTAAAACCAATCAAGTGGGCAGGAGAAGGGGAGCACAGAATCTGAAAATAACTGGTAAGCTTAGAAATAATTTTAAAGCAATAGCCATACTAATAATGATTATGGTTAATTAGTGATCCAAGGGTACCACTCTCTCAGCCAGTGCAGTTTTGAAGGTAAGAAGTAGTTTAAGCAGTCTGTCAATTTCCACTAGCAATATTCATCTGAACTAATATGGAGTGTTTTGCTTTACCTCAATGTGCAAAGAGTATGAGAAGGGATAGGTACATGACATGTGTCCACATTCCAAGATTCTTTGAATCAGTCAAGTATGAGACTGGAAAAATAAGACTTTTTAATGGCAATGGCATGAATAACATGAGAAAAGGTATTGAGATACCATCTTAAGAGTGTTCATTCTTGAGATTATGCATCTAGGATATGTAAACACATTGACTTTTGTGCTTTTACCCCTGGCCATTACATCTTGAACAAAGGGGAAAACAAAGCTATTTTAGGTCTAAAATAATCCTTTCTTCTTTAGTACAAGTAGAATGTCTTGGTTTTAAACGTTTTATCTTCTATAACTACTGGGCAAGCAATTTAAGGTCTTTTCCTTCTTCTGAAGACAAGGAAGCTTAACCCTGCATTACTTTTCTTTTGATGGAATTTCTGAAAGAAAAAATTTTATACATGTATAAAATCATTTTCTACATAAGAAAAGTGCTATATAGATGCTAATAGTTGGCATCCTTCTTAGAATAAGATTATCAGTTTGAGGCTACAAAGAAATTAGAAGATATGTTACATATATTTATTGTATAAGTCATGAGAGTGATCACTGGTCAATGACACAAAAACTTTTGAAAGCAACAAACAAAAATTTAAAAAAACTTAAAGTGATATTAGATGACTCGGAGTAATGAAAAAGTAGGTTAGTACATTTGTCTTTGATATTTTTGCATATATTTATTCTCCATAATGTTTACAAATTTTTTTCTGAGATACCTCAACAGAAATGATCAAGGTCAAGCTTACATATTGTGCTTAGTTCCTGAATCTTCTGCATTTGGAACCCGCCTTCCTTCCCTTCCCAAAAGATGGAGGTGGAGGTAGATAGGTGTGAAATAATACCTCAGATGCTTTGGAAACGTTTGGGTCAATGGTTACAAGGAAACTTATGCTGATTCTAGCAGCAGTACAATACAAAGATATTACAGGAAAAAATTAGAGTGACATTCAATTGTTGCAAGAGCTTCCCTCTTGGTCTTGAGCTTTGTTTGCTTGTTTTTCTTTTCCTGTAGCTTAAAGAGGAGAAGGAACCATCTGCCGTTTTCTTTTTTCCTTCTCTTTTTTATTAAAAAGGCAATTCATGGTCATTATCTTTGAATGTATATACTAAAATAAAAATAAAATATATTCCAAAGCATGAATTCCACCTACAAAAGAAAAACAATGTTAACGTGTTGCTTGTATAGTTTATGTGCACATGAAGAACATAAAAAAATTCTTGGACACATTTCATTTTTCAAAATTGCACATCAATATATCTGGTCTCCCATGCTCCTCTGGAACCTTGACCGCTTCCCATCCAGAGGAGGAATCCATTTGCCCTTTCTGTGAATTTGGATGAGACTTGTGGCTGCCTCACCCACAAGCACATGGTGGACAGGATGCTGTGTGCTTTCTGAGGCTGGAGCTCACATGGTAATGTGGTTCCTCCTGTTCCTATCTGGATGTTCATCTTTGCACTCAGCCACCATGCTGAAAAGAAGCTATGAGAAACTACAGAGAGAGGCCTCTTGGAAGGCCTGTGAGCATGGAGAAGAACCAAGGTCCCAAGCCAGCATACACCACCAGAAATGTGAGTCCTCAAATGATTGCAACCCCACACAGGGCTTCACATCAGACATCTGACTCCTAATTATCATGGAGGAGAGATAAGTGGTCCCTGGTTGCCTTGTCTGAACTGCTGACTTACAGAAACCAAGAGAGGTAAGAAATTGCTATTTTTAAATCCATTATGTTGTATTATGCATCATAACTACAGCAGATCCATACAGTATCAAATTTTACCTCTAACTGCATGTACTCTTTTAGATACCATTTAAACCTTTGAACATATAGCACAAATACGAGTAAAACCTTTTGTATCACGTAGGTTTGGAAAATAGCATAAACATTTTGAGATTAGAGAGCTTTTTCTTTTTTTCTATTCCATGGACTAATTTTCATGGAACTATAGCAATCAAGGGCAAAAATACATGTATTAAAATTTATACTTAGCTCTTTTTTGAGGGATGGAACAAAATATCTTTCATTCTTCCACCTCTTAAAGTAGTAAGTGTTGTTGAACCATAATACTGAAGGAAAATAAATAGAAAATATATCTAGATGCTAGAGAGGAAGAAATGAAACAGAGTTGTAGATAGGGAGGGAGAACAAGAAGAAGGGAACAAGGTGGAGGACAGAAAAAGGAAACAGAGACTCACTTAGTAGATTCCAAGATGACTTTCCTAGAACAAGGCATGTAGGTTACCTGTTCACTCCGATGGTAGTTTCTTTTGCTGTGCAGAAGCTCTTTAGTTGAATTAGATCCCATTTGTCAATTTTGGCTTTTGCTGCCATTGCTTTTGGTGTTTTAGACATGAAGTCCTTGCCCATGCCTATGTCCTGAATGGTATTACCTAGGTTTTCTTCTAGGGTTTTTATGGTATTAGGTCTAACATTTAAGTCTCTAATCCATCTTGAATTAATTTTCGTATAAGGAGTAAGGAAAGGATCCAGTTTCAACTTTCTACTTATGGCTAGCCAATTTTCCCAGCACCATTTATTAAATAGGGAATCCTTTCCCCATTTCTTGTTTCTCTCAGGTTTGTCAAAGATCAGATGGCTGTAGATGTGTGATATTATTTCTGAGGACTCTGTTCTGTTCCATTGGTCTATATCTCTGTTTTGGTACCAGTACCATACTGTTTTGGTTACTGTAGCCTTGTAGTATAGTTTGAAGTCAGGTAGCGTGACGCCTCCAGCTTTGTTCTTTTGACTTAGGATTCTCTTGGCAACCTCCAGAATGGGAGAAAATTTTTGCAATCTACTCATCAGACAAAGGGCTAATATCCAGAACCTACAAAGAACTCAAACAAATTTACAAGAAAAAAACAAACAACCCCATCAAAAAGTGGGCAAAGGATATGAACAGACATTTCTCAAAAGAAGACATTCATACAGCCAACAGACACATGAAAAAATGCTCATCATCACTGGCCATCAGAGAAATGCAAATCAAAACCACAATGAGATACCATCTCACACCAGGTAGAATGGTAATCATTAAAAAGTCAGGAAACAATAGGTGCTGGAGAGGATGTGGAGAAATAGGAACACTTTTACACTGTTGGTGGGATTGTAAACCAGTTCAACCATTATGGAAAACAGTATGGCAATTCCTCAAGGATCTAGAACTAGATGTACCATACGACCCAGCCATCCCATTACTGGGTATATACCCAAACGATCATAAATCATGCTGCTATAAAGACACATGCACACGTATGTTTATTGCGGCACTATTCACAATAGCAAAGACTTGGAATCAACCCAAATGTCCATCAGTGACAGACTGGATTAAGAAAATGTGACACATATACACCATGGAATACTATGCAGCCATAAAAAAGGATGAGTTTGTGTCCTTTGTAGGGACATGGATGCAGCTGGAAACCATCATTCTTAGCAAACTATCACAAGAACAGACAACCAAACACCACATGTTCTCACTCATAGGTGGGAAGTGAACAATGAGATCACTTGGACTCGGGAAGGGGAACATCACACACCGGGGCCTATCATGGGGAGGGGGGAGGTGGGAGGGATTGCATTGGGAGTTATACCTGATGTAAATGACGAGTTGATGGGTGCTGACAAGTTGATGGGTGCAGCACACCAACATGGCACAAGTATACATATGTAACAAACCTGCACGTTATGCACATGTACCCTAGAACTTAAAGTATAACAATAAATAAATAAATAAATAAATAAAAAGAACAAGGCATGTGAGGATGCTTAATACGCCAACCCAGTGTTTTTATTGTCCTTTGAAACTTGGAGATATAATATAGGGTCCAAAACTTTGCAATATCCAAATGTTCAGTTGTCTCTTTAGCAAGTAGCCACAGCAACCTACCAATGAGGAAATTATTTCTAAGGCTGGGTGCTATTGCCTTATAAAACTAGAAGTCCTTGGGCTGGTAGAATTAATCCAAGAGCCAAATCTGGCATAGAGATGGAAGGATTATATCCCTGAATTAACAGTAAGAAAAGAAACATTTTAATTCAGTAACGAGTAAGACAAATATTATAGGCAATCTAATTTTCAATCATGGGATTAAAATATACTTGTTACACAACAAACTGTATTTGTTAAAAATAAACACATGCAATATTTACTTTTTTCTAATAGAATTCCAAGCATAGAGTTTTACAGTAACACGTCTGTCTTTCTTTGAAATAATTTAGCAGTCTGTTTTAGAAGAGAGTCTCTGCCATCACATCACCTAGGCTGAAATCTCAGCTCTATTGCTCACCAGCTGAGGGACATCAGCCAAGTTACTGAGCTGCAGAGACTCTCAATACCCCTGTAAAATGAAAAGAATTATAGAATCTGCATTATAAATTTGTTTGGAAGATTTAGTGAGAGACTGTATGTCGTGCACTTAAAAAATCCCCAGAACAGAATACCATTCAATGGTGTTAGCTCTATTATTATTATTATATTATTAATTACTATTATTTCTTTTTAAGCAGCCTAGTTCCTGCTTTTAGCCGATCATCCTATGAGTTTTTGATTTCTACTCATGGTTCTTTGCAATAAATTTTTTTTTATGGAGTCCTAAATTACTCTTTCAAAAGTAAAATGATTAGGTAGCAGAAAACACACACACACACACACACACAAGACAAGGTACTGAAGTAGGACATCATTTCAAACACTCTATAGCATTTTAAAACCTAATAGAATTACTAATATTTGATGAAAAACGTTACTAGTATTTGATTTAAAATTTGATGAAAATTAAATATATCAGGCTAAATGAAAGCTCTCCCTCTTTTTTTAGGAATCCCTCAGGATTATAGGCCTGATTGGGCTAAATGCAGGTTACAGGTGCCAGAAAGAGCATTTATTTTTGGCGATCACTATCTCCCTTTAGGATCAGCACAATTAAATATATTATTGATAGGAAAGGAGCTGAACTTTTATATGCCAAAGTATTTTTTCTTTTAATCATTTTAAGAGCATAAAATTAAGCCCACTTACAAGGGCATGCATATAAAATAGTGTATAATGTCTACATTAGAATGATTATAATGAATAGCCTTCAATTTAATAATTAGTTGCTTGTTTTACTGTATGTTTCACAAATGTTTCAAGGGCAAAAGGGAATGAGGATGTTAAGACAAATCCCTTTATGAATGGTATTTCAAACTTTCAGATGTTATTTTTTATTTTTTATTTTTTGCTGAAAGTAATGTATAAAGAGAGAGCTTTTATGCAAAGCATTTTGTGAGTACTGGAATTTGAGGGTGTTGGTTGGGAAGCTGATAATCTAACATTAAAAAGACAATCCTTGCCCTTAATGAAATTTAAAATTTAGCGTGGGAGATAATAATATAAGACATAACATCAGGAACTGAATAAAGAGGAGTTGGACAAAAGTATGAGTTATATATAAAAATAACCAGCTGACAGAAGTTAAATAAAACATTTAACTAAAATTTCTCTAGGTAAGCTGGAACACTAAAGTTGTTAAAGCTCCTGGATATCATTTCCATTTTTAAATTGAAAATAATTCTGGATAATTTTTAAATTCCATACTTAAGTTACTGCAAGCATTACAATTATTGCAAAACAAGAAGAAAAACATACAAGATCAAATTCATTGGAGCACTTGTATTTTTTCCTGGTGTCACTTTTGGTTAAATATCAAGCAATAAATAAATTTTTTATATTAAGGTTTTCAAAGATTTGTCTTCCCTATTCTTGGATCTGTATTTCTTCTACTTGTGATTTTATCTACCATTTTGAAACCCTGCAAATAAGTTATTGGAAACAAAAATACTTTTTTGAACCTAAATTATTTGACTGTGAATAGGAATGAAAACCATATTTTGATAAAACTGTAAGCGAAAAATGTGTAAATATGTTTGGGGACTACAGAAAGCTGTGGCATAAGTGGATATTTTTATGGATACTAAGGACTTCCCACATTAGAAATCAAGTCTTGAATTCATTATGACATTTGGCCAAAAGTATCCTGTACCTGTCACCTCATCAGTCAATGTGAGCAAAAGACTAGACATTCAAAGAAAAGAATTGTTGGCAGTGACCACATTTTTGGGAGCTATTGGATTTAGGAGAGTTTTCTATAGGCCTTCTCCTCTTTCCTAAAGAGCAATACTCCTCAAGCCAAGGAAAGGGGCCTACAAGGGAGTCCCTCATAGACTTTGAGGTCAAGCAGCATAGCGGATGTTGCTGGTGCCTCATCCATATGCCTTTCCCATTATTACTTTAGAGGGCACCAACTAAATGTGTTATTTCTAGCACCTGCATTCCTTTGTCTGAGACCTTTTTCTTACTCTTACCTTGCTTTGTCACTTGTGTAGCCAGCCAATTACAAGGATCTAGGAATGAACACACCCTCGCAATGAACTGTGCTTAACAATAACGGAAAGGAATTGCTCTATACATTCACATATGTCCCTGGCATCATCTAGGTCTGAGGTAAGGGTTTCCACTAGCTCCTAGAGTATCCCCTGTGTGAGGGACTATGGCTCATTTCCCACAGTAGCGACTGGCTTGATAAACCACCCCTGTGAGCTGCTTGCCTGCACTGTGTTACAATCCATTGCCATACCTTCACCTCCTCCATGATCTATTTGCCCCCAAATCCCTGTTTAAGGGCTTCTTATAAAGTAATTCAAACAAACAAAAAAAAGTAGACAGCAAACTAGATTTACCCTTATTTAAGCAAGGGGGCAAACAAGTTCCTAAGAGAAGGTAGACTTGTGGAGAGAGAGGGTCAGCACTGGGACAGGCTACATCAGGCAGTATTCATTGTGGCAAGTCTGTCCTCTGTGGAACAAAAACCGGGGGCCAGAAAAGTTAGCAGGCTTAAACGATCTTGGCAAGACAATTCAAAGGGACTGACCATCAGAGAAGAGAAAACGTAGGTTGAGTTGCATAAAATGTTAGTGATTTTTGACCAGAACTGACTTTTATTTCTTTCCAACTTTTATTTTAGGTACAGGGGGTACATGCGCCACTTTGGTACGTGAGTAAATTTCTTGTTGCGGGGGTCTGATGTGCAGATTATTTTGTAACCTAGGTAATAAGCATAGTACCTGATAGATTTTTCTTACTTTCTTCCTACCCTCTATCCTCAAGTAGGCCCTAGTGTCTGTTGTTCCTTTCTTTATGTCCATGTGTGCTCAATGTTTAGCTCCCACTTACGAGCGAGAGCATGTGGCATTTGTTTATCTCTTCCTGGGTTAATTTGCTTAGGATATTGGCTTCCAGCTCCATCCATGTTGCTGTAAAGGTTAGAATGTCATGCTTTTCTTGAGGCTATGTAGTAGCCCATGGTGTATATGTACCACATTTTCTTTAACCAGGCCATCATTGATGGGCATCTAGGTTGATTTCCATGTTTTGACTATTGTGAGTAGTGCTACAATAGACAAACGTGTGCATGTGTCTTTATAGTAGAAAAATTTCTATTCCTTTGGGCATATGCCCAGTAATGGAATTGCCCAGTTGAATGGTAGTTCTGTTTTAAATTCTTTGAGATGTCTCCAAACTGCTTTACACAAGGGGTGAACTAATTTACATTCCCAACAGCAGTGTATAAGCACTTCCTTTTCTCTCTTTTAAAATCAGAATGAGAACAAAATCTCAAAGTTCTTATAATGGAAAGTTACTGGAAAGCTCTAAGACTTACTTAGATGTCTGTAAGAGCAGGAAAGGGAAAACTGATACAGAATGGTTAAACGCAACGATGGGGAGAAAACAAAACAATTTCATGCTTGTCCCCTGCCTAATTCAGGCTTTTGAATACACTAATTGATTAGACATGGTGCAAATTCTTTCTCCATCCCTCTTTTGGAAGAGATTGCTGATCAGACATATTACTAAACTCACACTGGTGCTCAGAAGACCTCTCAACAGCACAGTCTGTGCAGTCACTATCAATCAATCAGAGTTGGCATTGCAAATCTCAACCCTTTCTCAATCCCTAATCTTGGCCGAAACATCTTAATTCCTTAGCATCATATTCAAAGCTTTTTCCTCTTTCCCAAATTACCTCTCTAGGCTTAAGTTTCACCAAACTTCCACATATTGTAAAATTAAGTCATAAAAACATGTTTAGAGGTCTTAAAAATAATCATTGACTCATAATCCCTTAATTTACAATATTTCTTATCATCCATTTTTTCTTGGAAAATTTTACATACAACCTTTAGCACAATTCAAATTCCACCCTAAACTCTAACTACTTCCTTAATAAGAAATGATTTTCTTTTTATTTCATAGAACTTCCATGAATTTCTTAAACCCTGTTATTCTACTTAACTCATTTCACCTTACATTTGCTATCTTTCTTGTGCATTACAGTTTACTTATGGAAACAATTATATTTTATTTATTGTATACTCCTCGTGGCACCTGGCAGAAATTTTATATATTTTATCCAATCAAATCAGATTAAATTGATTTAAAAGTAACTTATTTTAGTTATCAATTGGACATTCTCAATATCTCTTCTTACAAGGTAGGCTGCTCTACTCTGTCCTGCCTAGTTTTGTGGTTCTTGACTTGTATAAGAAACTAACGATGGTATTAGTAGACCCAAAAGGAGTACCAAATACAGATTTATCATTAAACTGTGAGAAATTGGTAGAGATACTTAAGATATCTAGATTAGAATTTAATGTTAGCTCAATTAGCCCATGATTTGTATAGTTCATAACACACACACATTAAAAATAATTATATGTAGAAAAACATACTTCAAAATGTATTCTGAAGAGCAAAGTAGATGTTGCCTTGATTTGTTCTGTTAGTACCTATATTTTTTAATTTAAGATTTCAGAGACTTCATTTAAAGGCTTTTACAGAATCACTAAGCTCCAAGAATGGCCTATATTGAATTTTATTAGCAATTCTGAGCTCACATAGATTTCTGTTTATTTTTTAGTGGTTTGGCCTTTACATTTTCTGTGATCTAGGGCAAATCAAGACACTTCTCAAAATCTTAATAGTTTCATACATAAATACAGAGTTATAATAGTCTCTACCATCCTACCTACCTATGCCAAGGAGCTACTTTGGGGATCGAAAAAGAAAGTAGTAACTTCACACACAAACACAAACACACACACAGAAATTTCAAAAGTATAGTCTTATATACTAATACATGTATATACATTATATAATAGTATACTTATATATATTGTGCTCAATATTATTACTCTGAGGCAATTAAAGTTATAAGTTAGCAAATGAGATTTTTTGTAACGGAACACAGGATTAAACCATGAAATTTTCAGAGATTATTATACCTGGCCACAGGGATGGGGCAGTGTACCAAATAAAACACTTCTTAATCATTTGGGTAAAAATATCTTTGCAAAACAGTTAGAAATGCTGCCAAATTTCTTGCTACTAGACAAATATTTTGTGGATCATAAATTCTCTTAGAAGGCTTTGGGCAAACTTAATTAGATTTTAAAAAACCATCTCTATTATGATTAGTTGATACTTTAATTAGGTAGATACAAAATAAAAAGTTTAGTTTTATTAGATTTATCAAATTATAACTTGAAATATTTCTTTGTTTTCATATCATAAAAAGAAGCCTAGTACTAAGGGATTAGCTCCTCTAAGCAGACTAGACAAATATTCATACTTGGAGAGTCTGAATTTTTGCTTCTCTAAGATTTTTTCTTTTTCCTTTCAGAATATTACCTCAAATTGTTGCACTAAATTTGCCCATTGGCTCTTGAAAATAATCCGAACTTGTTTATTCAATAAATCGAGGGAAAAAAAGGTAACCTGGACAAGGGTGGAGGGAGTAGAGATGGATGGTAATGAAATTATGTAAGACATATTTGGGTGATAAAAATCAATACAACTTGGAGTTGGATTTGACATAGTGGAGAGAGATGTCAAGAGTGACTTTCAGATGTCTAGTTTATACAACAGGAAGGGAGATGATAACCATTTACTGAGCTGAGAAACAGGAACCTTAGCAGAGTTGTGGGTAGACCAGCACCAGGAGAGGTAACAGGTTTGTTCTAGAATATTTTTTGATATCTATCCTAAAGTATCTAAATCCCACTAATGAAAAACTCATTCCCATATATAGTAAGTTTAATCTCTCTCTCTCCCTGCCTCTCTCTCTCTCTCTTCTCCTAAGGAGAACCCTTCTTAGAAAGTAAGAATACCACAGAGTGACCTTAATATCTTAGGATATATAAATGAATTCATCAAATGTTTCCTTTAGCATGACTGTACAGGACTTGTGAGAAATAAGAAAAAGACAATAAAGTGAAAAGAAGAAAGTAAAAAAATTACCTACTTTTTTTTGTTTTGTTTTCTTTAATAGGTAACTTTAAAAAAAAATTATACTTGAAGTTCTGAGATACATGTGCAGAACGTGCAGGTTTGTTACATAGGTAGACATGTGCCATGGTGGTTTGCTCCACCCATCAAACCATCATCTACATTAGATATTTCACCTAATGCTATTCCTCTCCTAGCCCCTCACCCCTCGAGAGGCTCCAGTGTGTGATGTTCCCCTCCCTGTGCCCGTGTGTTCTCATTGTTCAACTCCCACTTAGGAGTGAGAAAAATGTGCTGTTTGGTTTTCTGTTCCTGTGTTAGTTTGCTGAGAATGATGGTTTCCAGCTTCATCCATGTCCCTGCAAAGGACATGGACTCATCTTTTTATGGCTGCATAGTATTCCATGATGTATATGTGCCACATTTTCGTTATCCAGTCTATCCTTGATGGACATTTGGGTTGGTTCCAAGTCTTCGCTATTGTGAACAGTGCTGCAATAAACATAGTTGTGCATGTGTCTTTATAGGAGAGTGATTTATAATCCTTTGGGTATATACCTGTAATGGGATTGCTGGGTCAAATGGTATTTTTCGTTCTATATCCTTGAGAAATCGCCACACTGTCTTCCACAATGGTTGAACTATTTACACTCCCACCAACAGTGTAAAAGTGTTCCTACTTCTCCACACTCTCTCCAGCATCTATTTTTCCTAACTTTTTAATGATCACCTTTCTAACTGGTGTGCGATGATATCTCATTGTGGTTTTGATTTGCATTTCTCTAATGACCAGCGATGATAAACTTTTTTTTCAGATGTGTGTCGGCTGCATAATTGTCTTATTTTGAGAAGTGTCTGTTCATATCCTTCACCCACTTTTTGATGGGGTATTTTTTTTTGTAAATTTGTATAAGTTTCTTGTAGATTCTGGAAATTAGCCCTTCATCAGATGGATAGATTGCAAAAATTTTCTCCCATTCTGTAGATTTCCTGTTGACTCTGATGATAGTTTCTTTTGCTGTGTAGAAGCTCTTTAGTTTAATTAGATCCTATTTGTCTATTTTGGTTTTTGTTGTCATTGCTTTTGGTGTTTTAGTTATGAAGTCTTTGCCTGTGCTTGTGTCCTGAATGCTATTGCCTGGGTTTTCTTCTAGGGTTTTTACGGTTTTAGGTCTTACCTTTAAGTTTTTAATCCATCTTGAGTTAATTTTTGTATAAGACATAAGGAAGGGGTCTAGTTTCAGTTTTCTGCATATGGCTAGCCAGTTTTCCCAACACCGTTTATTAAATAGGGAATCCTTTCCCCATTGTTTGTTTTTGTCAGGTTTGTCAAAAACCATATAGTTGTAGACGTGTGGCGTTATTTCTGAGGCCTCTGTTCTGTTCCATTAGTCTATATATCAGAATTACTTACTTTTTATTGTTGACGAAGACTATTCTAATAAAATTGCTAAGACTGGGTAATTTTCACACTTCTTGAAGTTGGACTCATCAGAATGTAAACATTTTTCATAAATTTAACAGCTTTTAAAGGTGAGTGATTAAAGAGTCTTTACCTTAGATTTCTTTTCTGGTCGACATACCATAAACTTTCTTGTTCAGTGTGTTCAAACAATCAAGCAGAGCAAGTCATTAGCAAATAAACTGAGCCTTATAATGTGTGTATTTAACTCTTCTGTTTTTGATTTTGAATGAAGACCAATTATTTTCTCACATCTGCCGCACAAATCATAAGCTCCAGCATGTCAAGATGCACTTGCACAGGGTGTATATATTTATGAAAGCAGAGCTTTAGGATTGAACTGCTTATCTCAACTGAATGCTGATTCAATAATCAGTGCCACCTGTGTTAGTCCATTTTACATTGCTATAAAGGAATACCTGAGACTGGGTAATTTGTACAGGAAAGAGGTTTATTTGGCTTACCATTCTGCAGAACGTATAAGAACAATAGTTCTGGTGAAGGCCTCAGGAAGCTTACAATCATGGTGAAAGGCAAAGGGTGAGCAGGCGTGTCACATAGTGAAAGAAGGTACAAGAGAGAAGGGAGGACGTACCAGGTTCTTTAAACAACCAGTTCTCACATGAACTGATAGCGTGAGTACTCACTTATTACTGTGAGGAGAGCACCAAGTCATTCGTGAGAGATCCACCCTCATGACTCTATCATCTCCCACCAGGCCCCATTTCCAACATTAGAAGCACATTTCAACATGAGATTTGTAGGAAACAAACGTCCAAGCTATAGCAGCACCATTTCCTTTATTATTAGTAAGAAAAGCTGGAAGCCGTCATCCTCAGCAAACTAACACAGGAACAGAAAACCAAACACCGCATGTTCTCACTCATAAGTGGGAGCTGAACAATGAGAACACATGGACACAGGGAGGGGAACAACACACACCAGGGTCTGTTGGGGGTCGGGGCAAGGGGAGGGAGAGCATGAGGAAAAATAGCTAATGCTAAACTTAGGTGAGGGGTTGATAGGTTCATTAAACCACCATGGCACATGTATACCTAACGTAACAAACCTGCACGTTCTGCATATGCTGAACTTAAAGTAAAATTTGAAAAAAAAAGAGTAAAAAATGATAACATTTTTTCCAAGGACTTTGACAAAGTTATTTTCAAGGGAGGATTTTTTATTCCTGAATTAAGATTTTAAAGAGTGTGTATTTATTTGAGGGTGCAGGGGATTTAAGATACTGTAATCTTAACCTGAAACATACTGCAAAGTGTACTATTTAAAAAAAAAATAGAAGAATGTATGATATTGCGATGAAATAACTTTTGGATATAAATTATTCTGATAGACAAAATTAAATAAACTACATAAAAGTGAAAACTTTTAATCATATAAAATGTTATAAAATAAATTGCAAAACACAATGAAATTTCAAAGTACACCCATTTTCAGTTATTACAACTAAACATTCTTTTTCTTTACCACACAACACTTGGAATTATAAATACTTTCAATCTTCTTTAAAATGATAAATTAAAAGCAGGCGGATCATTTGAGGTCAGGAGTTCAAAACCAGCCAGGCCAACATGATGAAACCGTGTCTCTACTAAAACTGCAAAAATTATCCGGGCATGGTAGCTTACCCCTGTAATCCCAGCAACTCAGGAGGCTGACGAAGAAGAATTGCTTGAACCCCGTAGGCAGAGATTACAGTGAGCTGAGATTGTGCCACTGCACTCCAGCCTGGGTGACAGATTGGAACTCCATCTCATAAATAAACAAATAAGCAAATAAAATCTTAAGTTGCTTTCTTTTTTTATTGGTGATTTTGAACTCTTGATGTTGCTATGCCATTTCTTCTATGAATCTCCATTTGATGTCTGTTATATATTGATTGTTGTTAGTTCTTATATGTGAAAAGCAAGTATTTAGCTGTCACTATATTTTAATCATATTTTTCCAGTTTGCTATTTTCTTGTGGACTTTGTATTTTTTTTAAATCAGAAAATTTTCTTAATGAGGACAGATTTACCAAACTTCCTTGTTAAGAAAAGATGAGTAATGGATTATAGTCTTTAAAAATATTTAGAAACACTTTAATTAAAAATGTGTTAGGTTTACTGATTTGAGAGCCTGTTTATTCTGTTAATATTCTTATCTTGTGCTTTATATGATAGTTGAAATTATTTCTTCTGACCTACCAGGGAAGGAATTTACCAGGTATGGCATTTGTTATTCAGTTAAGTAGTTTGCTGAGCTTTGATCCATTTAGTTTCCTCTCATGGGTTCAGCCATCACCCTGCACAGGCACTTTCGTGTTTTCCCACTGCCTATTCAATTTATATTTTAAGCAAGGCTATCAGGCACCATTCAGGTCATAGCTTAAACACAGTGCCACCAATTTGTCCATGCCTTGCCCATTTTTTACTCACAAGAAATTATAACCTAGCACATTTTGTTCATGATGTACTGGTCTTCCTTGCCTTGCCATTCTTTAACTCTGAATCATGTTTTATAATGGAAGCAAGCCTTTTAAAAAATTTTCCAGATGATTTTCTCTAAATTACGAAGAATCAAACATCATGCCCACTTTGAGCTTCAAAGAAGGTTAAAATGTGTCATAGCTAAAATTATGTAAGTAAAACATACAGCACCAAAAAGATGTGGTGATGGTATTTATGTGTGCATTGATTTTGATTGAATCTTGGAATGAGATTCCCAGAACTGGTTCTGGAATATAAGTTCTGATGATTGTCATGGATACACAAAAACATAGTAATACAGAGAATGTGCAAAGGAAAGAAAGATCTAGCCTTCTTCACACAAAGGAAATGTAGGGCTCCACATATGCAACCTAAAACTGGAAGAAATTTTACAAAGTAGAATTTGAAATAGGATACAAGCACAAATATATTATTTGGAAATAATTGCCTCTTTTCTTAACCCTACTTTTTTCTTCTCTTTCACATTTTTCTTCAGTGGTGTCAAATTCATTTACTTATCCCAGGTAATTCATCTTTAATCCTTACCCGGCCGGTTGGGTCACTTCTATTGTATCTTCTAACACTCTTTCAAAATCTTTACTTCATACTCCATATGAACTATAATGCAGTGTTTCTCCATTGCAATATCCATTATTTCACTTTTCAAAGTATGCTCAAACTATTTTTTAGGGATACTTTAAAAATTCATAACAAAAACAAGTAGATTATATATTCTAAAGGTTACAGGAAAGTTCTTTATTGCAGAAAGGTGAAGGCTAGAGAATAATAACTGTGAACAGTAGTAACAGTCAAGCTTGAAGTATTATTCTAATATAATGGTCACAAGTTAGGAACACCTGAAGAGGTTGTTTGTTTGCTTGTTTTTGAGACGGAGTCTCCTTGTGTCCCCCAGGCTGGAGTGCATTGGAGCCATCTCGGCTCACTGCAAGCTCCGCCTCTCCCGGGTTCACGCCATTCTCCTGCCTCAGCCTCCCGAGTAGCTGGGACTACAGGCACCTGCCACCACTCCCGGCTAGTTTTGTTCTGTTTTGTTTTTGTTTTTGTTTTTGTTTTGTATTTTTAGTAGAGACGGGGTTTCACCGTGTTAACCAGGAAGGTCTCGATCTCCTGACTTCGTGATCCCCCCGCCTCGGCCTCCCAAAGTGTTGGGATTACAGGCGTGAGCCACTGTGCCCGGTCCTGGAGAGGTTTTTAACACACCCATTCCTCTGGCTTCATCCCAGACCATTTCTATGAAGTTGAGGCATCTGTAAAAACTCCCCAAATGATTCCAATGAGCAATAAGTTTTGAAACCTACTATTTAATTACAGAGGTAACCAAGGAAACTATATCAGTGATAACAATATTTTTTGAAAGTCTTAGTATCTACTTATATATTTATTTCCTGACTCTAAAATATAGACAGTAAATTATAGGTAGTTTTGCGACAGTAGTACTCAAAAATTGAAGAAAAAACTCCAATAGAGGAAAGTGTACCAAAAATGCCATTAAATAAATCTCACCCAGCTGGGTGTTCTCTATGTAAAAAGTTGAAACTCAAACTATTTAGGATCCATTACAGTGTAGTAATGGGAAATTAATGCCATACATTTATTGATACTGTTTGCAAAATGTTCTACTTGTTAGTACACATTGATATTATGTTCAGCTGTCCTCTAGTCCTTCAGAAAGAATTTCCATTGACACTTGCAAAATTTCATTATATTATCTAAAGAAAATATATTGAAAAAGAAAATTTCAGAATAATAATTCTTAATATCATAACAAAGCTACTTTGCAGTTTGACTATTAAGTAGTTATACACATATAACACCTACAAATCACCCCAGAATTGCAGGCAAAACTGTGTGTGTATACATATTACATATACATATATATAGCTCATTTTCAAATTTCTCCAATAAATTCTACCCTCCTTTATATGAGAATCCTCATATAAATTCCCCAAACTGATGAGCATGCTAATTTTCATACTACATTCAGAACCTGAATTCTCTCATTGTTTTTAATTCCAAAAATGCTCACACATAAATTCAGAAGATTTAGAGAGAAGCAGCAATGACTTTCAGCTTCCCTTTAATTCCAAATGGAGCACCCTTTTTTCTATCACCTTTAGCCATGTAATCCTTTGACAATTTTTGAAAAAATATATATATTACAATTATGTCCCAATACCTCCTTATACCTATGCAGAAACACACAGGAATAAACTCCAATTTGTTTACCCTTACCTCAAGACAAAAGTAATTAGCCCTGAAGGCAATTACACCATGAAGATTATAATTAACTACTTCTTTATGCCATTCTGCTCCCACTTCACTTCTCCTTCCTTTTGCATTCTGGTATCCAGCACTGTGTTTTTTAGACTCCAAAGATGATTAAATTTATATTTTAATGGATTTGTGGATATTTCCTACACTGAGTATTTTGAAAGAAAATGGGAATAAATATCACTTGTTGAACTTGTATGAATGTGACAGTTGCAATAGTATTCAAACATCAGCTTTTCTACAATACTGCATTGTAAGCTGTTGCTGGATGATATATCATGTACACCATAGGTTCCATTTGACTTTTTGGCATAAAACATTCAAATTCAGGCATGAGAAAGCTGAGCATAAAATAATATCAAAACTTTTATTTTATCCAACTTAAGGTATTTCTCATCCCCTAAAAGAGCCCAATATAATATTCTGCAGGTTAGCAGTGTAAAATGGAAGCTAGTCTGAGATTTTACCATCTGAGCTCCACCTGCCACCTCTGTTCTAGAGAGCTTCTGGATTCTTGATGTTTAGGGAAAGAGGATAGGGTGATTAGAGAAAAACAAACAAACAAAAAACCCAACAATTTCCTTTTTGACCCATTCACCTGGTCACCTTGAGTGGTGCAGTACCTGGTTCTACAGAGAGGATAAGGAGGCAGGCTCAGTTTTCCTTGGAAGCAACTCATAATTTCTATTTGAAAATGTAGTAGAATTTTGCATGAAACTCCCAAAGTTGAGCTCTCTGTCCAACAGCAGAGCTAGCTGGAGAAGATTCAGGGGCGAAGCATTGGGGTTGCTAAGCAGGAAGCAGAGATGGACCCAGGTAGCATGACAGCTTCTGTACTCTGCTCTGGTTTCTTAGCTTCATGACACCACCATGGAATTCTTCCCATAATCATATTCACATGGTGCTTTAAAACAACATACATATCTATAACTGACTAGGCAGGATGTCACTCAATCAGTTTGGATTTGTGCATATACACACACACACACACACACACACACATATATATGAATCCTATAAATTGCAGTGGGTGGGAAGATAGTATTTTAATATTTGTACAACATTTAAATTAATTTTCATTGTTTTTTGTGTATAACTGCATTTTGAACTAATGATTAAAAAGTTTAAAAAAAAAAAAATGTGCCTCCAGCTTGTTAAGTGTTCAGCAGCTCATACTCCCCACTCCCATTTAATGTGATCATTTTATGGGTCCTTTGGGGGTTCCCTTCTCTCCCAAGACTGAGACACATTCCCAGCATCTTCCCGTGGGGCAAAAGATGGGCATACACTATATCTCCAGTCTGTGCCTCAGCTCTGCTGTATGTAATCCCACCGGCCTCAGTAGGTGGCTACCCTAGCAGGCAGGACTCTTGGACTGCTTTTGTCAAGATGACTTGAGCACAGCTACCTCCTAGGCATCCCTTCCAGGTGACAGAAAAGTTTATCAAACCTGGAAACATAGATAGCTACTGTTCTAGCCCTTTCTCTTCAATCTGTTATGCTAGCTTGCTGCAAGCCTACCATTCTTTTTCAGACTTTCTTATGTAGAGTCACAAACTTCTCTATGTGCCCTTCTCACAAAGCTCCAAGGCACACTAATTAACTTTGCCTAACAAATTTTTCCATCCTCTGTTCTACTCTAATGAACGCCCTGTATCTGTATAGCCACATTTTTTGTTGTTGTTGTTAATAGTAGGATAGAAAATTTATAGTTATGCAAAACCTCTTTTAAAAGACTGATGGATTACAAAACCATTTTGGGCAAGTCCTGCATTGGTGAATCAGGAAACCTGATGTGGAATATATGGAAACTTCTTGATTTCTTTTTAGTTAATTTTTAAATCACTTAGGATTATCTATAAGACACTGAAATAATAGAAAATGTACATTTAAGATTACTTCCAAGATAAAAATGAATACTTAAAAATAAATTCCAATTAATAATATTATTATTTTAGTCACACTGTGTTTTATATCCTTAAAATTTAAAAACCATCTTATTAGAAGTGAGAGAGCTTCCATGATTAAACAGATATAAACATGACATTTTGTGATTACACAATCATATTTATAAAGACATACATAACCCCTATGCAAACGGAGCCCTAATCTGTGAGCACTATCTACTAAACAACATCAGCTTATTTGTTGTTTTCCAGAATAACACAAATCATGTCTGTTTTGTTTTATTTTGTTTTGTTTTTGAGGAGTCAGGAGCTCACAATACATAGTTGGTAGTGTTTCCTGTGTATACAAAATTCTTACTAGACCTTATCTTCTCCCTAGTCTTTCCTGTGTCCTGACTTCTAACTGCTCCGTCATCATCCCCACTACCCCAGAGGAAACTCTAGAAAACCACTTTGGTTCCTCTTTCCTATTTTCAAGATTCCATAGGCACTTGAAATTTTTAAAGCCATCACACATTGTCTTGGTTCCAGAAAAAAAACCAAATCAAAACCAAAAAAAGCATGGTTGTTACAGAGTTGATTTTTCTTACAAAGGAGGTTGAAGATTATCAATAACATATTTTATAATAGATTTAAATCTTATTAAAATTTTTATAAGATCCTTTTTTCCTAGTTTCTCAACTTATTTTTGTTGTTTAGAGAAGGTACCGATTCTTCAGACATTTAAAACACACCTAAATAATTATCATTACAATCCAAGTTACTCCCCTAAAGCAAATTCTGTATCAGGGAAATGTTAACTCTTGCCTCAAAATCAAAAGCCATGATCAGTTAACTAAGAATTTAAGTAACAGATTTGACCCTAAATTGACTATACGGCTAACCTGAGAATATGTTTTTAAATGTGAAATAAGGATTCTTGGCATAGATATAACTTATCATGAAGAACATGCTAATAATATCCTATAACAGAAAGTTCAAAAAATTAGCAAAACCTAAGAGTTGTTTGAAGGAAGGAAGAGGAGAGGTGATGGAAAAGTACAGTTATTCTATTCTGAGATTCTTTCTCACTGGGGGTGGGGAGGGTGAGGACAGAGCAGGGAAGCTATCTGGAATTAGAGTGTCCTGGTGAGGGAAATTATTTAGTGCAGTAGCTCATGTTGGAACTCTGGTTATATGGTTAGATGACCTGCTTTTTGTTTTGTTTTTTGTTTTTTCTTTTTAAATACAGCTCTTTGGGACCTTAATGAATTATCTATCTATTTTTTACTGTACATTGACTGGCAACTGCCAAACATCTCTGTGGGTAAAAATATTTGGTTTTCACTCTAACCGTGATAACTATTTTATTAATAACTTTTTTATTTTCTCTGACAATTAAATACTGCTGCTGGCCTCTGTTGCCCCAGTATCTCAACATCCACAGTAAAATGAAAGAGGTTTGTTTGTGGGCTGAGTTTCTGACTTGCATTCAAGGCCCTCAAAGGACCATCCTTTCAGAATTGTTCAAGTTAGTGAGTACCCCTTTTACAGATGTATGGATTTCCCACTTACTTCGGGAAGAGGCTATCCCACAGGTATTCTCAAAGTCATAGATAGGGACAAGCAGGCAGATTATACAAAAGTCATCCACTCCAACATTCCTTTCTCTGTCTTTTGAGTCCTCTCTTTACATAATAACACATAATACTCAGAATTATGAGCATCTCAACTTCAGTTAATGGAGAACACCATTGAGAATGTGTCAGTTTACAAGGACAACAGAAATTAGAACCATTTGTAGCTACTCAAAATTACTTACTGAATCCAGAGACTCTGGCAAGTGTACAGATAGTAGAAAATTTAGACCAATCTGTAGTCCTGATTCTTTCTTCCTGGTCCTGAATTCATTATATTCATTCTCATGTATATTTCCAAGGTCAGGGCAGATATAAATAAAAACGTGCTTATAATTCTGTTTGACATATAAGTCTTGTTCAAGGTTTCATCATGTAATTGGCCCCCAGGAGCTAAAGGAAATGAGGACTAGGAAAAAAATGGCATATGAGAATTGACTTTTCCTTGTAAGATATCTGCCTTAGGGAAAGTCATTATAGGGATTCAAAGGCAAAATAGCCTCACAAAATAGGAGAAGAGGTGAGGCCTAAGGGATTTGGGAATTATTTGAGTCATCTACTTTCTGTCACTTGGCCAGATTCCAAACTTATGCCCCAGTTTTTCACAGAAAAAAACCCCTTAATTTTTACATAGAGACCTCATGAAATTCTGGATTCAACCACCACAGATCAGCAACACACAGGTTTCTACAATGGATTCAATTTTTAGTTACATTATCTCTACAATTACAAGATGTAAAAAGCTATTTTAAGCCAGTCTGACCATTTTGAAACCACGAAGTTCAAACTCTGAGCTTATTTATTTTAAACTCCTCAGCACTATTTGAAGTATTTATTCAATTCAGTTGTTCATATGTATTTCTTGTCTTCTTCACAATGGTCTGTGTTACTACTATTCAGTAAGCCAAAACCATGGTTTTCATAAGCAAGGTAAAAATTTACTGAATGCCCACTGCAGTCAAGGACTACTATGTTCCCATGCTCTGGTATAAATTCGATCCTTACATCTTCCAGTCCAAACCATTGCAGAAAAATCAATCCCCAATTCACATATTCTTCAGAGATATCTGCAGCCTGCGTTGTGACCAAGCATACTGCACAGTTTGGGGTGTGTGAGCAACAGCATCCTTTCTGACTAGTTTAAACAGGAAATAGATTTATTAAGAATGAGTCATAGTTTGACCATCTCTGGAGAAGAGAGAGCCAGAGCACAAAGCCTACCTACCAGGAATCATGTTAACCACTGAGAAGTCTTTTTAACAGAAAACTACACTGCCACTGCTTCTAAGCATCTATGAAATTCAGAAGTGTCAGAAGCACTTCCCTTCCAGCATTGACAAAACTGAGCCATTGCACTCTTAAGATCAGTTTCCCTACAAGGAGCCATTAGTTCATATTAACCACTTCTAAATTTTATTCTTACAAAGGTGCTTCTGATTGCTAGACTCCAAGTTACCTTTGTGGTGACAGCTGCAAGGGAAGCTGAGAAAGAATCTACTTAAATAGAATTAAGCCTGTTCACTGAAAAATATAGTAAAAAGTCATTGTAATTAGAAAAATCAATAAAAAACATGTGAATTAAATATATGGAGATGGACAGAGACATATTCTTGATATTATACTTTTAATTCAGCTACAATAAAATTAGAATTTCATCTGCTATAAACCAAGTTTCAAATTGATTGCAATAAAAGTAAAGTTCAATAAGATAAGAAAATGAAAGACTTTGTAGAAACATTGAAAAGGAAAATATGTAATGTTTTAGCTTTTTTAATTGCAAATGTCATGATAGTATACCTAGAAAACTCAAAAGATACAAGTAAAAATTACAATTAACAATAAAACGTGTTGAAGTATACAAGGATACAAGCCAATTTTGTACAAAGTAAGACTTTAGTTCATTCATAGTAACAAAATAAGTATAAAATATGTAGATATAAGTTTAACAAGAAATATAAACTATATAGTAATATATGTAATCTTATACAGAATTAAAAACAAGATGTAAACACATGACAATAAATGTCTATTCTCAGAAGGGTTATCTTCATATAATAGAAATATTAGTTATGACTAAGAAATGTTTAAGCTGGTGATAATTCCAACAGATACATAAAAAGGGAGAAAATAGGGGATTGCTTCGCTATGTATCGGACAAAACTATAGAGCCACTCTAATAAAAATTGATTTAGTTATTGCATAGGAATAAACATGTAGATTAATGAAATAGATCACAAATAGAAAAGAAAATGTGAGAATTGAATAAATAATAGAGGCAATATTTCAGCTGAATGACAAAGAATGTATGATTTATTCAATAAATTCTTGTGGTGATATTCTGGAAGAAAAAAGTTTGGTAAACCATTGCATGCAAAATACTGAGTTAAATTGCAAGCAGATTATAAATTGAAAACATGTTAATAAAAATACCCTAGAATTAACTTTGGAAGACTGTATGAAATCGAAAGATGGTAGAACTTTTAAACCGAATTAAGAAATTGAAAGTTATACAATTAATTTTATAAGTAAACTATTCAAGGAAAATAGTTTATGTGTTTGAGCTAATTTAAGCTTATATTTATTTGAAATAAATGAAATGATTTGGCAAAAAGGATCACAGTAATGGTACACGAAAGAGAGAAATATACTTAAACATACACACTCAAAGAAGGGCATGCTGTTGGAACACATTAGTAAGTAAATGGGTGGAGATTTCTTTCTGCTAGATAAAAGTATAAAAGAAGAGCGAAGATAAGAAAATGTTATGTGTGATTAGGAAATGTTAGAGTAGAGTTAGTTACATGACTACTGCTTGACTTTCTTCCTTTTTCCCTTAAAGTACATCCTAAAGTAAATGTTTTGTTCACTGTCTAGTGACTAAGATATTGGAGATATTGATTGGCAACTATGATTCTTTAACTGTGGTCTTAACCTTTGACTGCCTACTTGAACATTTGTAGGGTCAACAATAGACTGATACTTTAGAATTAATACTTCTTATCACTGAACTCGCATAACAATGTCAGTGATTAAAAACAAATCATGCTATCATTCAAATTTATTGTAATATTTGATTAATATCCATTTCAAATATAGGTAAGGATTCATGATAAAATAAAAAGTAACCTTTCAGTATGCACTGTATATTGAAATTATATCAATCATTGATGTATACATGTATATTTCATAATAGAGCAGTAAAATGTTGAAATAATTAACTATGACATCAATCACTGATACTTTCCTGTACCAAAAATATTAGTAATTAACTTAAAAGGAATTGAGAATATTGAAAAATATTCTCAAGGCTGACAGTTCATACAAATATCTACTGAAAATTAGGTTGACAATTTATACAAATGTTAGAACATATTAGCTCAATATATTTGTGAAGGATATATCATCCATTTTGACATGAGAATATTTATTAGATAATGTAAATTTTGTGGGAATTGCTACATATTACTATCTTTAAAGAAAACAGCCTTTTTGTAAATCAGGTACTGTGAAAGAGAAAGGAGATCGTAATGCTTTGGTGATAGAATAACCATAGGCAGTATTCCATGTAAGCAGAGCTAACCAAAAACGTAATTCATTTCATAATTGACCTCAGATAAAAAATCTTCATTCTTTTAGAATTGTGAACATTCAGTATAGGAAAGAGAGAAGCATTCCAGAATCT
The DNA here is from genome assembly GCF_000951035.1 of Colobus angolensis palliatus. Lineage (NCBI taxonomy): Eukaryota > Metazoa > Chordata > Mammalia > Primates > Cercopithecidae > Colobus > Colobus angolensis. Next base: position 3,262,922 of record NW_012115833.1, on the reverse strand, counting down.
ACTAGATCTGAGAAATGATTGTCTCTCTGTTATAATGTCATCTTTAAAAAAAAAAAAGCAATCAACTACTACTGTGTTAGTAATAGATTATCAGTGTTAGTAATTGTTAAGTTTTATATAACATCAACTTTATTATTTAGTCTCTGAGTTTATTGTATGATGATATCTGCATCCTGGGTTTTATAGAAATATTAATTTTTAGATTCATCCATTTGGCATTCAGCCAGAAAGTTCATCTCTGTGTACATTTATACTTTAGAAAAACATTGAAAATTGAGGAGGAGGCAGAGAAACATGGTGAAATAGAAGACTCCACTGTTCATCTCCCCAGCAAAAACACTCAGTTAACAAGTATCTACACAGAAAAAAAACACCTTCATAAGAGCCAAAAATCAGGTGAGCACTCATAGTACTTGGTTTTCATTTCATATTGCTGAAAGAGGGGAAAGTAAAGGTAACTTTGTCTTGCACCTTAGGTACCAACACTACCACAGAGGGGTAGCGCATCATGGGGCCCTTAGGGTTCTCAATTCCAGGACATGATACTTGCACAGCATTTCTGGACTTGCCATGGGAAAGAGGGGAGACCACTGCCCTGAAAAGTGAGTCCCAGCCCAGGCAGCACTCACAACAAGCTGACTTAGGAGCCCATGGGACTTATGGGAACATCAGTGGTTGTCTGGCAATATTACTTGTGGCCTGGGGTGGTGGTGCGAGTGGTGGTGAGGCTCCTCTGCCTTTGAAAATGCAAGGAAAGAGTAGGAAGGACTGTGCCCTGTGGTTTGAGTGACAGCTCAGCTGTAATACAATAGAACACCAGGTAGACTTCTTATTTACTTATTTATTTATTTAAAGACAGGATGTTGTTCTGTTGCCCAGGCTGGAGTGCAGTGACACAACCACAGCTCACTGCTGCCTCGACCTCCTGGACTGAAACGCTCCTTTCACCTCGACCTCCTTAGTAGCTGGGACTACAGGCATCTGCCACCACACCTGGCTAACAATTTTTTGTATTTGTTGTAGAAACAGGGTTTTGCCACGTTGCCGAGGCTGGTCTTGAATTCCTGGATTAAAGTGATACACCTGTCTTGGCCTCCCAAAGTGATGTGATTACATGCGTAAGCCACAACACCCGGTCCACCAGGTAGACTTCTAAAGGTTTTAGACACTGGTCCCTGACTCCTGCATGACCCTCCTTGACCCAATCAGGGCCTGGGGGACCTCACTGCCCTAAAGGGAAAGATACAGGTCTGGCTGGCTTTGCAACTTGTTGATGTAGAGCCCCAGTGCCTTGAGCGAACATAGGCAGTAGCTAGGGAGTGGTTACAGCAGGCCTTGGGCAAGACCTAACACTGTCCTTACTTTACTTCTAACTCAATGCTCTCATAGTGGTGGTGGCCACAGGGGTGCTTGTGTTACTCCACCTCCAACTTTAGGTGGCTCAAAACAGAGAGAGGGAAATACTGTATGTTTGGGAGAAGTTAAGGGAAGAGAACAAGGTTCTCTGCCTAGTAATCCAAAGAATTCTCCCAATCTTATTTAAGCCCATCAAGGCAGTACCTTTATGAATCTTCAGGGACTACAGTATTATGGGACTTGGGGTGCCCCCTGAAGCAGATACAGCTTAGATCACAATAACCAAGTTCTTTCAAATATCTCAAAAGCCTTCCCAAGAAGGGTGGCTAAAAATAAGCCCAGACAGTGAATATTACAATAAATACCTAACTCTTTAATGCCCAGACACTGAAGAGTACCTACTAGTATCAACACCATCCAGAAAAACATGACCTCACCAAATGCACTAAGTAAGGCACCAGGGACCAATCCTGGAGAAACAGAAATATGTGATCTTGCAGGCAGAGAATTCAAAATAACTATGTTGAGGAAATTCAAGGAAATTCAAGATAACACAGAGAAGGAATTCAGAATTCTATCAGATAGATTTAACACAGAGATTGAAGTAATTAAAAAGAATCAAGTAGAAAAATCTGTAGCTGAAAAAATGCAATGGACATGCTAAAGAATATATCAATGTCTTTTAGTAGCAGAATTGGTCAAGCAGAAGAAAGAATCAGTGAGACTGAAGACAGGCTATTTGAAAATACACAGTCACCAAACACCGCATGTTCTCACTCATAGGTGGGAACTGAACAATGAGATCACTTGGACTCGGGAAGGGGAACATCACACACTGGGGCCTATCATAGGGAGGGGGGAGGGGGGAGGGATTGCATTGGGGAGTTACACCTGATATAGATGATGAATTGATGGGTGCTGACGAGTTGATGGGTGCAGCACACCAACATGGCACAAGTATACATATGTAACAAACCTGCACGTTATGCACATGTACCCTAGAACTTAAAGTATAATAATAAAAAAAAAAGAAAATACACAGTCAGAGGAGACAAAAGAAGAAAGAATAGAAAACAATGAAATATATCCATAGAATCTAAAAGCCTCAAAAGGGCAAATCTAAGAGACATTGGCCCTAAAGAGGAGGTAGAAAAAGACATTGGAGTAGAAGGTTTATTCAAAGGGATAATAACAGAGAACTTCCCAAACCTAGAGGAAGAAACTAATATCAAAGTACACGAAGGTTATACAACATCAAGCAGGCTTGCCCCCTTGAAGACAAACTCAAGCCATTTAATAATTAAACTCCCAAAGGTCAAGGATAAAGAAAGAATCTTTTACTTATTTGCCATTAAAAGTAATGGCAAAAACCGCAATTACTTTTTCACCAACCTAAAGCAGCAAGAGAAAAGAAGGAAATAACACAAAATACAGCTCCAATGCATCTGGCAGCAGACCTTTCAGTGGAAACCTTACAGGCCAGCAGAAAGTGGTATGACATATTTAAAGTGCTAAAGAAAAAAAAAAAAAATTACCCTAGAATAGTATATCCAGTGAAAATATCCTTCAAACATGAAGGAGAAATAGAGAATTTTCCAGATGAACAAAAACTGAGGGATTTTATCGATATCAGTCCTATCCTACAAGAAATACTAAAGGAAATATTTCAATCAGAAAGAAAAGAACATTAATAAGCAATAAATAATCACCTGAAGGTATGAAACTCACTGGTAATGGTAAGTACACAGAAAGAAACAGAATATTATAATACTGTAAATTTGGTGTGTAAACTACTATTATCCCAAAGAGAAAGACTAAACAATAAATCAAAAATAACAAGTACAAAAAATTTTCATGATAGTCAGTATAATAAGATATAAATAGGAACAACTCAAAAGCAGTGGGACCAAGTTATAGCATAGAGTTTTTATTGGTTTTCTTTTCACTTGTTTATTTATGCAAATAGTGTTAAGTTGTTATTATGGTAAAATAATGGTATTTAAATTATTGTGGTAAGATAGCACTTGCAAGCCTCATAGTAACCTCAAACCAAAAAACATTAAATGGATACGCACACACACAAAAGCAAGGACCTAGTTCACATCACCAGAGAAAATCGCCTTCACTCGAGCAAGACGGGAAGGAAAGAAAGAAGAAAGAGAAGACCACAACCACAAAGAAGAAAGAAAACAAATAATAAAATAATAAGAGTAAGTTCTTAATAACATGGAATGTAAATACACTAAACTCTCCAATCAAAAGACACACTGTTTGAATGGATAATAAAACAAAACCCACTGATCTGTTGCCTACAAGAAACATGCCACACCTTTAAAGACACACATAAACTGAAAAGAAAAGGATGGAAAAAGATATTCCATGCCAATGGAAACCAAAAAAGAGCAGGAATCACTATACTTATATCAGACAAAACAGATTTTAAGATGAAAACTGTAGGAAGAAACAAAGGTCACTATATAATGATAAAGGAGTCAATTCAGCAAGAGGATATAACAATTTTAAATAAATATGCACACAACACTGGAGCACCCAGATATATAAAGCAAATATTACTGGAACTAAGGAGAGAGATACTACTTGACTTGACTTCAATGCTTGACTTCAATTATACTACTGAACTACAGTAGCCAAATAGCATGGTACTGGTGTAAGAAAAGACACATGGACCAATGTAACAGAATAGAGAACCCAGAAACAAATCCGTACATCTGCAGTGAACTCATTTTTTACAAAGGTGCCAAGAATATACACTGGGGAATAGACAGTCTCTTCAATAAATGGCGCTGGAAAAATTGAATATCCATATGAAGAATGAAACTAGACCCCTATTTCTTGCCATATACAGAAATCAACTCAAAATGTATTAAAAACTTAAATCTGAGACCTCAAACCATAAAAGTACTACAAGAAAACATTGCAGAAAATCTCCAGGCCATTGGTCTGGGCAAACATTTCTTGAGCAATACCCCATTAGCCAGACAACCAAAGCAAAAATGGATGAATGGGATCATCTCAAGTTTAAAAGCTTCTGCACAGCAAAAGAAACAATCAACAAAGTAAGAGACACCCCACAGAAAGGGATAAAATATTTGCAAACTACCCATGTGACCAGGGATTAATAAGCAGATAATATAAGGAGCTCAAACAACTCTATAGGAAAACATCTAATAATCTGATGAAAAAAAAGGGGCAAAAGATTTGAATAGACATATCTCAGAAGTAGATGTACAAAGGGCAAATGGGCATATTGAAAAGGTGCTCAACATCACTGATCATCAGAGAACTGCAGACCAAAACTACAATGAGATATCATCTCACCCCAGTTAAAATGGTTTATATCCAAAAGGCAGGCAATAACAAAAGCTGACAAGGATGTGGAGAAAAGGGAAACCTTGTACACTTTGGTTTGGGAATATAAATGATTACCACCACCATGGAGAAAAGTTTGGAGGTTCCTCAAAAAAACAAAAATTGAGCTTCCATAGGATCCAGCAATCCGGCTGCTGAGTATATACCTGAAAGAAAGGAAATCAGTATATTGAAGATATATCTGCATTCCTGTGTTTGTTGCAGCACTGTTTACAATAGCTAAGATTTGGAGGCAACCTTAATGTCTATCAACAGATGAGTGAATAAAGAAAATGTGGTATATACACACAATGGTGTACTATTCAGTCGTTGAAAAGAATGAGATGCACTCATTTGCAACAACATGGAGGGAACTGAAGATCATTATGTTAAGTGAAATAAGCCAGGCGCAGAAAGACAAACATTGCATGTTTTCACTTATTTGTTGAATCGAAAAATCAAAACAATTAAACTCATGCACATAGATAGTAGAAAGAGGGTTGCCAGAGACTGGGAAGGTTAGTGGGGGACTGGAACAAAGTTAGGGATGCTTAATGGATAGAAAAAAATAGAAAGAATGAATAAAACCTATACTATTTGGTAGCACAACAGGGTGACTATAGTCAATAACAACTTAATTTACTTTTTAAAAGAAAGAGTATAACTGGATTTTTTGTAACTCAAAGAGCAAATGCTTGATGACATGGATACCCTGCATTCTCCATGATGGGCTTATTTCACATTGCATGCTTGCCTCAAAACATCTCATGAACTCCATAAATATATACATCTACTATATACCCACAAAATTAAAATTAAAAAAGCCACAACAAGAAAACAAAAAAAAATTGACAAGTTAGGTGAATGAATGGTGGATAAAAACTGTTACCTGCATTTTCTTTGCAAAATTCTTCCTATTTCTAGGAAGGAGAATTGGGAGAGAGAAGTAAGAGTTGTCACGAATCTGAATACAAACTTGTACAGAGAAGAAATTTCAAAGGCTATTCCAAGGAGGTTAGAATATATTTTTAAATATTGATAAAAGGGTGTTAACCAACTTGAAACAACAAATACAGCTAGCCATCCTTAGCTGGTATTTTTATGTATGCACTGTTTATGCATGTGTAATAAGCAGATAATCAAAAAATGATTTTGTTTATAAAATAATCTGCTTATTTGTTTGTGTTAGGTTATATATGCATGTGTAAAAATGGCATAAAGGTCACAATATAGATTTTCTAGTCAGGTTTAAAAAAACTGTATTTTTGGTAAAGTTTATAAAAAGTGGGTTTAATTTGCTTTAAGAATTTTCAGCTGGATGTGGTGGCTCATGCCTGTAATTCTAGCACTTTAGAAGGCTGAGGCGGGTGGATTGCCTGAGCTCAGGATTTCAAGACCACCTTGGGCAACATGGTGAAACCCCATCTCTACCAAAAATACAAGAATCAGCTGGGTGTGGTGGCAAGCGCCTGTAATCCCAGCTACTCGGGAGGCTGAGGCTTGAACCTGGGAGAAGGTTGCAATTAGCCGAGATCACACCACTGCACTCCAGCCTCAAAACAGAGCGAGACTCCATCTCCAAAAGAAAAAAAAAAAAAGTTAATTTTCACTAGAGGTACTGTGTATCTGTTTCCTGTGTTGATTAAAACATGTCTATGTTTTCTGTGCTGATTAAAACAAATAGCACATTTCTTTCTGCATCAATTTTCCTTTACTTTCATTTCTTCTTTAAATTGATAGTGTGAATATGCATATTGCATTTTTTACTAGTAAGCATAGAGGGCTGCTGTGTGTTTCCAAGATGGCACCTTGTTGCTGCATCCTCCAGATGGGAGAAATATATGGTGAAAGGGACAGAAGGGCAAAGAGAAGGGAACAAATGTCATGTTCCCTTCATTAAGGCAGAAGAGAAGCAGAGAGCAAATCCACTCTCGAGTCCTTTTATAAGGGCCCTAATCTCATATATAAGGGCTCTGCCATCTTAATAGTGTCCTAAAGGCCCACCCCATAACACTATATCACACTGGTGATTAAGTTTCAACATATACATATTAAGTGTTAACATCATTCCTTTTTTTATAACTCCTATTTTAGTTTAATTCTATATTTCTAGATGTCCTAGCATGATATTTAGAATTAAAAATGAATATGCTCCTATCACCTTCCTACCAATGAATGGGGATGAACTTTGCATTTCCTATTCTCAAGATTTTTAAACTTCATTTACAATTTACATCATTCTGGTGAGATATCTGATAATCCTATACATGTTGTGGGTATGTGGTAAGAAGTAGGCCAGAGTTTATTTGAATGGTTGGTTCTCACTGTTATTTTTCTAGTTGCAAACTATCAAGAAGATGCCAAACAGTTATCCTGAGAATAAATAAATGAATAAATATTATAATACAAATATTTTACTATATTTCACAGTAATATGCTTTCAACTTATGTTGTCATTTGACTGTTGGGGATGTTAGGCATATGGCTTTAATTCTTTACTTATTTACTCAATAAAACTGTGTGCTACATGCCATAGAGTCAAGGATAAATATTACATCCTTGATCTTCAAGGATGACACTGGAATGAGGAAGCAATAATATTACTAGTGTCAATCACTATGATAGTGGTTTACAGTGGTGTGTAGCGAATGCTATAATAACCTTGCAAGTCATAGTATCCTAGGACTCCGGGAAGGATTATGGGAGGAGGTGACAGTTCTGTCAAATATGAACAAATATCTTCTAAATGAAGGAGGAAGAAATAAATGCTTTTTATATAGATGGAACAGTATGTGTAAAGGCATTGACAGATAAACAATATGAGATATTCCAATACATGCAGAGAGTTTGCATGGACAAAACTGAATCAACATTGGAGATAGAGTCAAATAGACTAGGAATGGGCAGAAGGGAAACCATGGAAACGCTTGTGTGCTCATGTAAAAAGCTAGAAATTCAGAGCACTTCATAGTCTAAACCCTTCTTCAAAACTCTGATAAACACATTTTTAAACAAACACAATCTAATAAATGTTCAAATATTTAAATAATGACTATCAGATGAAACTGTTTCATGCAGCCATAATAACATTTCCATCAGATAAATTATATTAAATTATAAAGCCTATTTTGCTCTCAGTTTGGCCGAAATTTACCAATTAAGTAGTTTACTTTCATCTTGGGTGAAGTGAAAGTTAATTCTCTGGTTCAGAACTTCAGACTAACTTCTCTCCCACCTTTAAAGGAGAATATTCTTTTTTTCTCTATTGGAGAGCATTATTTTGCTTTGATCTCAAAACAGTTACTTAAAAAAAAAGTGCAGTTCTGTGTATCTTAATTCCAAATCTTCCTTGAATTACAAATAGTCACAATTGAAGCTAGTGAATAGTTCACAAGCTAGTGAACTTTTATTGTAGTGTGCTTACATGACTTAAGGATAGGAACAAGATACATATTTCACAGGAAGCACAGATGTCATCATGAAGAAGTTATACTGAATATCTCAATTTTCTAGTCATTAGAATTTTAATATTTGTATCATAGAATGAATATTGAAACATATTGCGTTCCAATTTTGTTTTAATTTTTTCAAATCATCTTGGTTTTATTAGAAACTCACATGCTGCCTGGTAATATTTATGGACTAACAGAGATCATAGCTTTTAGCACAGCTTTCAGTATGAAAGTAATTTTGCCATCTACTCTAATTAAGATGCCCTGTGTTGGTTAAGAAACTAGAAATCGCCTTGTAAAAGAAAAATGTCTCACTCAAAAATTTTTCTCTCCCATTAGTAGAAAGAAACAGGTATTATTAGGTTTTTATGCTTAGGATGAAATTAGGTATAATGTAGAAAAATCTAAGTATGCATTAAAAATAATTGGAAACAAAAGAGGTGGGAATGTGTAGTTTTTTTTTCCACCAAAAAATGTTTAGACCAATTGTTTGAATCTAATTTAATTAGACTATAAAATGAGACAAGTGGGATAGCAAATTTTAATCTAATGCTGAGCAAGGCCATTATAGTTGCTATTACATAATTGTTTTGACTTTTATTTCCTAGTGATAGGAAATATATCTGACCCTGATACAATCCCTTGCTATTGGATTATTTTGTTTCTTTATACACAATTTTATTTTATTTTTTGAGACAGAGTTTTGCTCTGTCGCCCAGGCCAAAGTACAGTGGTACCATCTTGGCTCACTGCAGCCCCCACTTCCCAGGTTCAAGTGATTCTCCAACCTCAGCCTCCCAAGTAGCTGGGATTAGAGGGGTACACCACCGCACCCAGCTATTTTTTGTTGTTGTTGCATTTTTATAGAGAAAGGGTTTCACCATGTTGGCCAGGCTGGTCCTGAACCTCTGATCTCAGGTTATACGCCCACCCCAACCTCCCGAAGTACTGGGATTAAAAGCCTGAGCCGCCTCACCCAGCCTGTTTTTTACCTACAATTTCACTTCATTTTTTTTCCATTACATTCATCATATTCTCAAGTAACATGACAATATTATTGAAAATATGGGACCCAGATAAAAGAAATGCATATTATATACATTTAATTTGTACTATAATTTCTGAGCCTTTCTCCAGCTATATTAATGTGTGCAAGTTAGCAACAGCATGCAGTTTCACTTGTATTACTACAAAAAGTTCTAAATTGATTGCCGGAAACTGATTGGCCCTGTACCAGGTAGCAAATGCATTGAAAGAGAATTTGTACCATCACAGACAAGGGGCAGTTCCTTCTCATTAAGTGGCAACCTTTGGGCATTTTCCAAATGATCTCTCTAACATCTTGCTTTTTAATATTCTTGGTCAGTGACATAACATCCCTGATGTGTCATGCAGTAGTGTTCAGTCTGATTTTCAATCATTCTGTACACTGCAATACACATATCTTCCCTATTGCTTCACCGTGCACTTTTTTCCTTAAAATTTGTATTCTATATGAGTATTTTCCCCAATTCCTAAAGCTTAATGAGTCACAGATTGCCTCCTGCCTGCTGTCTTGGCTCCTTCCTCACTGGAACCTTGCTATGCTTTTTCTCTATTTACTCTTTAATAGTGCCCTCAAATATTTCTTCTCTAATTCATCTGTTTTGATAACTTACCTCCTCTGTATCCTGTTTACTTGCTTTCCCTAATATGATACAATATTAGGCTATCTATAGTCTAGACTACTTAATATTATTTGCTCAACTACTTTGGACTACAAATTGACAGGAAGAAGATAGTAAATCTTTTTTTTTTTTTTTTTTTTTTTTGAGGCGGAGTCTTGCTCTGTCCCCCCGGGCTGGAGTGCAGTGGCCAGATCTCAGCTCACTGCAAGCTCCGCCTCCCGGGTTTATGCCATTCTCCTGCCTCAGCCTCCGAGTAGCTGGGACTACAGGCGCCCGCCACCTCGCCTGGCTAGTTTTTTGTATTTTTTAGTAGAGACGGGGTTTCACCATGTTAGCCAGGATGGTCTCGATCTCCTGACCTCGTGATCCGCCCGTCTCGGCCTCCCAAAGTGCTGGGATTACAGGCTTGAGCCACCACGCCCGGCCAAAATGTTTCTTTCTTTTTTTTTTTTTTTTTTGAGACGGAGTCTCGCTCTGTCGCCCGGGCTGGAGTGCAGTGGCCGGATCTCAGCTCACTGCAAGCTCCGCCTCCCGGGTTTACGCCATTCTCCTGCCTCAGCCTCCCGAGTAGCTGGGACTACAGGCGCCGGCCACCTCGTCCGGCTAGTTTTTTCTATTTTTTAGTAGAGACGGGGTTTCGTCGTGTTAGCCAGGATGGTCTCGATCTCCTGACCTCGTGATCCGCCCGTCCCGGCCTCCCAAAGTGCTGGGATTACAGGCTTGAGCCACCGCGCCCGGCGTGAAGATAGTAAATCTTGAAGCTCAAGGTGATTGAGGGAAATAATGTGAAACCACCCGTATTACTTTCAGCCTGACTCATCAAACAGCAGAAAAGGGCATTAGAATAAATAAAATTAATGAGCATGCTCTTGCTTCTGTTGGAAGATACCTGAAAAGTCTCCAACTGTTACGTATTCCAAGTAAAATCTTCAAAGCTAAATTTCTGGCTGCTTAGCAGGAGGTTGAATGTTTAATAGTAAGGTTAAAGATATGTTAAATAATTTTTGTGATGGTTGACATCTGTGAAGTCCTCTGGGTCACTATATTCTTTAAGCTGAACATCCATACAACAGTTGGTAAAGTTTCGTTCTCTTGGGGGTAACTCAGAAGTGTCCGTGAGAAAATCCCATACATCATTCATACGAGGTCTGGACCCTCAGGAGGGTCTACTGGTCCACATTCTTGTCCCAGCTATCATATCCAGGTGAGTCGGTAACCCTGCTGACACCTTGACCTTACTCAACCCACTCAGCAGTTCCCTTGTCACCCAGCCTATGCATGGTTGGAAAAAATTAGAGGGAACACTTACCATAGTGACCTAGCAGGATCGCTGTGAGCTAAAGGGCATACTAAAATATCAATGCAGCTCCAAGATATGAATAAATTAGAAAGAGTTCAGAGGACAGACACAAAAATAATGAAGCACTTTAAAAACAGATTTATATAGAAAGACTTTAGGGATTTAAATTATTTAGTCTTGAAGAATGAAGACAGAGGATAAATAGAATAACTATCTTCAAATAGTGAAGCAAGTGTCCTTTCACTTCCATTGCAAAGAAGAGTACATAATTTTATCATCAGAAATAAATTAGAAAATTTGGTTGTACAATATCCTCACTTGGAAAGAAGTACCTAACTTAGACTCTTTAAATGTGCTCTTTTGTGCTATCTGGAAGTTAGATAAAAATATTGTTTTCCCCAAGCTATCCCAGTTACATACTCCAGAAGTTGAAACAGATTAAGTTTGATTTCCCAAAGCACATGTGTATGGCTACACTGGGAACCGTAGACTCCTAAAACACTGGCCGTATCACATGTGGATATGAATTGCTAGAAACATCAATTTACACATTTTAAAAGGTTATCTCTACAGTTAGAGATATGGACCAAGCCTTCAAGGCATCTAGAAGCAGTAACTAGATGAATATTTTAAATTAGTTTTTTAAAATGTAGCTAAATATTATAAAAAATGAATTAGAAAATGATAACCATTATAACTGCTTTTAGTTACACAAAAACATATTGAGATCTGTTATTTAAATGTGTAAAACACTAGTAAAGCAAATATCCGAAGTGCAGGTGAAACCCACAATCTGCTCTCATTTGAGGGAACATATGCTTTTGGGTGGACCAGTGTTATCAAGGCTAATGGCTCCTTGTTATTGCTCTTTGTTCCAGCTTTGCTTTTCACTTCTAACTTGTAGGACAGCTTAAATGGTTGACTTGTTTAAAGTGCTTAATTACTCACGTGGTGGCTATTACCAATACAAACTGTCTACAGAATACACAGACAGCTATTGTATCCCAGCTGATGTTACAATACTAAATGGGACCTGATTACTGTACATTGCTTTTCAATGCTGTTAATTTGCATGTTTGAATAAGTCTACTGGGACTCCATTTTACAGCTATTGCTCCATGTACACTGCTTGGGATAGCTTTGGGAAACAGTATGTGATTGGCTTTTTCTATTCATCAGAATAGAGGGTTTGGAGCTGCTGACACTATGGTCATTATGCATTGTACCTATGGGTTTTGTGGCCCATTACATATTAGATTGCTACACTTGCTTTTTCTTTTACCTTCTTGTTTTTTCTTAGTACTCAGTTTCTGTTTATTATTGAATATTCCTGTTGTATGTGGAGTCTGTCATTAGGATATGACTGTTCATTAGGTGTACAGAAGGCTCTTGAGACAAAAAAAAAAAAAAAAAAGCCCAAGATATTCATCAGGTGGGTTGACAGATTTCTAGAATTAATTTTATACATGTTAATGGTGATTAATTTCTCTTTTCTTAAAACTAGATAAGGAAATATTTTTGATCATTTCAATTCAATGACTATTCAGTTCATTCAGACTATATAAGAAGTTGACAGGTTAGTCCCTACGATAAATATTTTAAACTTTGTTTTTCCATTACATGTGTTCTTCATTTTAAAGAAAAAATGAACCAGTTGACTTGGCAACATATAAACCTATTGTAAATGTAATAATTGCCTAACGTATTGAATGTATGATGTACATTAACTGTTCAGATAAAACCAGCTTCCAGCATTTTCCATGCTAGAGAACCCTCCTGACACTTACTTACATGTCAGAGATTTTAAAATACTTGTGAACAAATTAGCACAGTGCTTTGGACATGTTAAAATTTCAATCATTGATACTTAAAAAGCTTTTTTAACTTCTAATTTTCTTCTCAATTGGTGTTACCTTGATTTTCTGTCAGAATGATAATGACAAGGTGATTTCAACTTCTATAACAATCTTTGTACTATTGGAGTGCAGAAGAAGATTTAGAGACGTTGCCTGGGCTCATTGGAAAAGAGCTAAATTGGTGCTATGGGTACCAAAAGAGAGAGTTCAATATTCATAACTCATTATTTTATGTCTCATTCCTTGAACTTAAAGAGATTGCTTTGACTTTTTTTTCACTTTCATGTTAGTCAAGGATGATCCAATTTACAGAAAACAATTATGGGTATAGAAAGTTTGTTGGAGAGTAAGAAAGACTACATTGCCTAATAAAACATCAATATTTATGCATAAAATTTCTTTAAAATTTTAATTGTTAATAGAAAGTTTGAGAGAATGCATTTACCTGAGTTGAACATTTCCGCAGCCATTCAAGTTAGCCTCTCTCTGCTTGTCTTATGCACTCTGTAAGGATTGGAAGATGACCTACAGGACTGTTCTGTACATTCACTGTTACGCATCTTTGACTAAGTAATAATAATAACAATTAATACTGAACTGTAGGACTATGCAGTAAAAAAAATGGATGCAGCCTAGGTCAGCAGATTAAAAAAGCTGGAAATGTTTATGTTAAAAGTCAATAAATAATCATAGAAGAAAGTACATTTACCTAATGGGATAGAATTTTAGAATAGTAATCACACACACACACACGCACACACACACACACCCCTCATCCTCTGCCAGATCACATTCTTCTTAATGGGTTCTAATTGTAATCATCTGTAGCAGTGGTCCACGACCTTTTTTACACTAGGGACCTAGTTCTTGGAATACAGTTTTTCCGGAGGTTGGGGGGATGGTTTGGGGATGAAACCGTTCCACCTCAGATCATCAGGTATTAGTCAGAATCTCATAAGGAGCGTGCTGCCTAGATCCTTTGCATGCACAGTTCACAACAGGGTTCACGCTCCTTTGAGAATCTAATGCCACCACTGACATTAGACCTGACAGGAGGCAGAACTCCCTCAACCACTGCTCACCTCCTGCTGTGTGGCCTGGTTTCTAACTGGTCATGGCTTGGGGGTTGGAGATTCCTGCATTTATTAAAATAGAAGTTTTAGAAAAATCTTAGAAAAGTCTCACCTCTAAAAATAATTGATTCATTTGGTTTTGGGTAGGGCACAGAATCTACATTTCTTTACAACTCTCTACAGGATTCTGATGATCAAATAAGTTTGCATATTCCTAGTCCAAAGCACAAGTTTCAATATAACTACATAGGTGGGTTGCACTATTCAATAGTTCCTGCATTTTACAGATAAACCAAATGGAATTAGGAAGAGAAATGGAAAAAGGAATAACAAAAGCAGCAGAAGTGTAGTTATTGCATTCCTGCCAAAGCAAAATGTGTGCTGCTTAAGAACACTTCAGATATCAGGAAGTAATCAGATCAGGTAAGCCAGCCTGGGCTACAGAGGCACATATCCAAGGGAGACCAGGAACCCTACCACAAATGAGAAGGTCTGAAGCAATAGCCGTCATTATCAGTGCACATAAATGATGTCTCTGATGACTGCATTGACATCTGTTTTTCACTCACTAGGTTGATCAAATTGGCTCAACCATTGTGTAAACACCATTACTGACTCTATTTAATATCATATATGTATAAGTATAGCAACGCACAGATTAAATATTAGTATCTGGGCATGTGTTAGAAGAAATTGATTTTTTAAAAATAAATATATATAACCTTTCTTGATAATATATTCTTGATTATTCAAAATACTGCTTTTAAAAATTAATCAGAGGATAGCTTTTTTTTCCCAGGTCAACTTCCTAATAATTGACTTATTTTCCTCCAGCTTTACTGTTATAATTGACATATAAAATTATATATATTTATGGTCTACATGTTTTGACATATGCATGCATTATGAAATTATTAAATCAAGCAAATAAACATAGGTTATCATTTTTATATAAAAAATTATAATGCATTTAACACTAAGAAAGATCATTTAAGAATACAAATTAAATATTTTTCACTCTATTATTAAAAAAAGTCAAAAACTAGTGATGACACATTGGTTTATTAACATATGTAGCAATGTATGATGAAAATAATATTCATGATATTTTATTTTCTTAAAACAGAGTATTGCAGTTTTGAGTGATAGATTTTGTTTTTTAAGGTGGTTTTAG
The DNA here is from genome assembly GCF_000951035.1 of Colobus angolensis palliatus. Taxonomy (NCBI): domain Eukaryota; kingdom Metazoa; phylum Chordata; class Mammalia; order Primates; family Cercopithecidae; genus Colobus; species Colobus angolensis. Next base: position 3,247,675 of record NW_012115833.1, on the reverse strand, counting down.
GTTTCAGAGAAATGGAGAAAAAGATACAAGGTGCCCATTTACCTCCTCCCTTCCTGCACTCAGTTTTCTCATTATTAATTTCTTACATTAATGCGGTACATTTTTGACAACTGATGTACCAATATTGATACATCATTATTAGGTAAAACCCATAGTTTAAGTTAGGGTTCACATCTTGTGTTGCTCATTCCTTGAGTTTTGACAAACGTATAATATTGCATTTTCACGATTAACATTTCTATGTATTTTATCACTGCATAAAATCTGAAAAAAATAGTAAAATCCAGAAATATGGTTACAAATAAAATTTTGTGAATTGTTGCAAAAAATATTTACCTCATTGTATTATACTGAAAAGTCGAACAATCCATCATGTTGCTCAAATTGTTAGAGAATGAACTTTAAAATGTAAAAATGTCATTTTTTTCCTGATTTCTTGTGGTGTCCCAATGAAGCACTTGTCCTGAGACCTATACTTAAAAACTAGTCAAAGTAAGTCAGGTAAGTTACTTTTTAAAAATAAAAGTACAATCTTTAAAAAGCAGTTACAGCAGAAAAAAGGATCAAATTATAGACAGTCTGAAAAATCATTGTGCACTTTAATCTTAGCTATATTCAAACATCTAACATTTATTAAAATGTCTTATTTTAGATATATACTGAATGTACATAAACTATTTTGATTTCCTAGTCTTCAGCATACATTAAACATAATTATGCAAGGAAAATTGACATTTTTTTCATGCAAAACAATGTTTGGGAAGAGCAAACTACCTTGATAGTTATTCTGACTATTTGTATTATTTTCCACATTATGCTATTTGGATGAAATAATCCTAAATGAATCCTAATTTTAGGTACAAAATATATAACTGATTATTTATCTGGGATATCTTGTTAAAAATTCTTTTAAATGAATATTACGCTCCAATAGTTCAGCATTTTCAGGGCTTGTTGTATTAGTTTTCTATTGAAGCATGTTGAGTAAATCAGTCATCCTTAAGTCTTAACAGAAAAATATTAATTTTATGAAAATGCTTTTCTAACTCCCCCACTGCATTTGTTCTTAAACTGTGGTACTATTCTGGTTTATCTTTGACACTAGTACCAAGATTATAGTCATATGAGTCAGAGTGAAAACTGAATCAGTTACAGATGTAAAGTGATACATGGTTTTACAAAAAAAAAAAAAAAAAGCCGAAACTACCTATAAAGTTAGCCTTACTTGTTTTGTGCAGGTTTTCAGAATGTCCACAATGAGAATTCTAGGTCTATTTGAGAAAAGTGACAGTAAGAAGCAAACAGAATACAGTGAACTAGGGGATGAGGGGGCATTTGTTCTATCTCAGATTCTGACAGTCTCCACTCCTAAACTTTGTGCAAGTAATCTTTTCTTACACGAAACTGCAAATCTGTATGTAATAATTATTAGAGTTCTAATAGGCTACATATGCTCTTGCTTGAATCATCTGCTTTAGCAAGTACTTATTACGTTCTTTATTGTCTTTGTACTTCTTACAATTTCTTTTCCTTAAGAAAAACAACTTCTACAGCTCTATTTCAGAAGCTTTTTCAATACAACATAATCACTTCTGAGATAAACTTCAGTGGTTTCTATTTTGCTGCTGCACAAAATTAGCTTTCTCTAAATTAGAAAGACAAACAAATATTTTGGATCATTCTGAACTATTTGTAGAAATATAAACACACTCTCACAAAAATGCAATCTTGGATGTTACCAAGACTTTTAAATCTCTATGTAGTTGTCATCTGTGTAATGGAATTATTGATTGAGTGCAATTTCAACAGACCACACCAAAATCTTCTCTATAGACACGTTTTCTAGTGAACAAGGAAATACAAAAAGGTTTAAGATGAATTATTCACTGTTTAGTATCTCTTTGTGCTCACTGTGCAGCAAAGTGAATTATACAGTAGGTGGCATTTGTCAATAACATTCTGTCAGAGAGAAGCACTAAGAATATGACAAATAGGTACATTGAGTAATCATGGTTTAAATGTTGAAATCAGTGCTTCTAGTCCCTAAAGCATATGTTGAAATGACAGAGGAACTTTCTGGACACAAGTGGGTATATTTAAGACAATGTAATATAATCTAAAAGTTAAGTGACTATTTTTCAATAAAATGAATAAAAAATGATAATCTGGGAATAACAGGTGGTATTTGAGACCACATCTATTTACGTTAGTGGAAAAGTTGCATTGTCTGTCGTATTCTCCCTCTCTGAGTTTAGCAGTCATGCCAGAAACAGAGAAGTCTATGGCAAAGCAATTAAGTAATACCTAAGATGTACTCCACATTAACACAACTCTTTCCTGTAGACCATGCATAAAGACATATAACATAGAGCCACTGAGAGTGGAATGAAATGGCCTGGTAGGTGGCTTTAAGTGAATATCATTTGACCTCTGTGCAGAATAAGAGGCTATAATATAGAATATCAGAATTGCTGGATGAAACTGGTAATTTAAATCAATAAAGTTAGAAATAAATGCATTAGAGGGATGAGTGTAAGTCAAATATACTAATAAAGAAAATAAATAGATAACAATACATGCAAAATGGCTGATAACCTTAAATATGTGTTTAACTGGGGTTTTAAAACATATTTTAAAAATAGTTCTATTCTTTTGCATATCTAAACGTTATTGATAGCACCCTCCACTTTCCATGTTTAAAAATTTCAATTGTTGGATAGCCTTTCCTAATGTCAATGGCATTCATTTCATCCTTTTAAAAATTTAATTCAGATGACCTTTTTTTCAATCCTGAAGTGAGTGAAGAGGAAAACAAAGCATAGATGTGTATTTGTAGATGGAATACTTGTGAGAAGCTGCAATATGGTGTTACCATGAAATCTAAATCTCTGTTCTATAGTTGACTATTGTTGTGTATGTATCTTCTCCTCAAGTTCCTTGCCCTCAGGAATTGCCCATATTTCTTATAAGCAACTAAAATGCTGAAAAAAATACTCTCATCTTTTTAGAAAAATATTTATGTTTCATAACTTGTACTTAAATAAAATTGTTTTTTAGAATGTGTGTGATAGGCAAATGATCATATTCTCCCTCAAAAGAATATTTAAAATGTGTATTTTATCTATATACACACATATGTACATATGTGTATATATGTATGTATACACGCACTTCCTTTTGCAAAGATATGTTATTGAGATAACGACATGCCACTAAAAATAGGAAATAAAAAAAATTCACAATGTTTAAAAGTAAGTTGTATGGGTTTAAATGAATAAAAATTTTCTAGTACAAGCATGCATTAAAACATATATTAGGTGCTAACATAGAGTGTTTAAAGTAAAAAAAAGCTCAAATTAGGCTGTGTTTTATAAGACGTGAAAGCAATTGTTTGAAAAGACAATAGTTCAGTCAATTGAAGGTTTGTAGTAGTTGATGAAAAAGTAGCTTGACATTTTCTGGCTGTTTAATTGAGTGAATCAACTCATTGTTTACATCATATTGATAAAACAATGAATCATATTAATGTCATTAATCACACCGATATCAACCATGAAACAAATTCTCTATTCACAGTAATGCTTAGTATGGAGTGATCATCAACTTACTGGATCAATTTCATGTCAAATGAACATGACAAGAATAGCACATTAGATGGCTTATGCTATACTTAATCATTCCAATTACATAGAAAATGTTAAAATAAATATAGTGATGGGGAAAAGATGATGCAACCAATTACTGTGTTAAAACCTAAAAGCAATTATCATATACATTATTTTATCTTACATATATAATTGGTTATAAAAGCTAGAAGTAGTAACAGAAACTTGTAGTGTAGTTTTTTTTAATGTACAAAGAAATAAACATGATAGGATGGGATTTGTCTAAGTAGAAACTTTTATATGATGCTGAATTCATTATTTGTGACTGTGACAACTTGCGTATCTCATTCTAAATCTTTCAGCCTTGTTTTCTTTATCTGGATATAGACAAAATACAATAGAGCAAGCCATTTGCTTGCCAGGACTGTTTTGATGATCCTATGAGTTAAAGCATGTAAAATGACTTTATTAAATTAAATCAGAGTATAAATATGATAATGATTATTGAGTATGTGTGGTTATGTTGATACGGATATGACTGCACTGCCTTATTTTTAAAAAATGAACGCTGAATATTCCTAAAGATTTGTTAAAAGTTCACAGAACTGCTGTGATAGAATGAAACAAGCTTGGCAACTTATGCTACAAAATTGTTGTGTGTTTAAAGCAATGTTTTAAAAACATGTAACAATGACAGTGGCATAGACTATTAGGTAAATTAGGCTAATAGAGGAATCAGATGATTACATAATAGGATTATGTGAAAATGAAGTGTACAGGAGGCTGAAAAGTTTGAGCATTGATAAACGATGCTTATTTAACTATCATTGCTCCATGTTTAGAAATGCAAAAAATGAAAAGTTACATTTTTTTTTTAAAATGTGCCTTTTAGTATGTAGTAGTGTATTTACATTTATTATTAGAAATGTGTAGCTATTTTTAGTTTTTCTTGCCTTTTGTGTAAATTTTATTTTACTTTTTATGGCTTATTTTTTCAGATAATTGCCAGTTTTATTTCATGTCTTCACAAATAAAAGGCACATTTAAAAATATCAAAGCATGATGTCTTTTTGCTTTCTATTATTTATTAATCATCCTCATTAGAAAATATAACCGAATCCTTAGACATTTTATTTCATGCAGAGTGCATCTATCCATTTGAATTCGTGAGTAATGTTCTACCATCCTGACTGTCATTTAAAATCCTGTACAAAAGCAAGAGAGGTGGGATAAAAGAAGGGTATTTCAAGAAAACCAGAGGAACCTGGAGAATGGTATATTTGTCAAGGCTATGTCATTGAAAGCCACAGCTGCTATCCTCATTGAATTTACAAACTATACTTGGAGGTAAACACATGATTTTATTCTTCATTTGAGTAAAATATTTTGAGATGATGTGAAGCCAGAGGTTTTATCAATATTATATAAGAATAACATTATGGTATCCCAGTCAAAATACTAAAAAAATTATATGTATCTTTGTAATGATGAGGAACAGGAGGTCTTATCATAGAATAGACAATGGGATTTAAATCTCAGAAACAGTAAACATTTCAGGAGGGTTATTTGGCACTGAGTACCAACAGCCTTTCAAAACTACCTCTCAGGAATTTATCCGAAAGAAATGATCAGTGAAACATACAAAGATACATGTAGTAGGGATGGTCTTTGAAGCTTTATATGTGAGCAAAAATTTTGGAAACAACCAAAATGTATAACAACACAAGACTAGCTACATAAATTGTTATACCTATAAGTGGAATGCAGCTATGCAACAGTAAAAACGTGTGTGTGGGCTGGAGTTGTAGGGCAATATGAAGTATAGAGAGAGGAAGACCGGAAGAAAGAGTCATTATATTTTTCAAGTAAAATAAGCACATTAGAAGTACATACTCTAATCAACTTTGATTTCATAATTCATCATCTTAATGCTTTGAGTTTACTGGATGCATCATGCTTTTTAAAAGATGGTTCCTAATTATTTTATTAAATTGTATCACACAAATTTATTATATTATACTAAATCTGTTATTTATTTGAAAATGTAATGTTTAAAAAAGTCAGCCATAATTCTGTCATTCAGAGAAAACTAGACTTACTATTTTGGTATTTAATCTTGCAGGTATTTACTAGGTGTATGAAAATATAGAGAAAATATCTGATTTCTTTACATTTTGCAGTTGATACACTATATAAAAAGTCACTGTGTTTTCAAATACCAACATAATTCAATGTGAATATCAGACTTTAAATACAAACAGGAGTGCAAATGTCAGGGTCCTTGCACTTTAAAAGCAGGTGGTGTTTATTGCCTCATGCTTTTTAAACGTATTTCCATCTTTACTAACAACAAGGTGGGTGGTACTGCAAGCTGCTATATATTTAACACTACTCTTTAACCTTACAGAGCTTATAATATGTATTTTTTGATGACTAATTCCTAAGGTGAATCACTCCCAACTGCATAGAAACATGCAGTCTTATTTTGAAGATTAAAAAAACAAAAAAAAAAGCTGCTAGTTTAATCAAGATTACATTGTTGGCAGGGAACTAAAGCCAAAAACAGATTTTTGTTTTATTTTCAAAAGAAGGCATTGGCAGGATGACAATTTAACAAGTATGCAGCTGTAGGTATAATGACACCACCTTTGAAGCATGTCTTCATAGTACAGTTGACTTAACTAATCTGATTCAAACCACTTAGATAATGTAAGCAACTACATGCTCTAGGCAGAGGATGAGAAAATATTATTTATATTATTATTTATAGGTATAAATAATAATAGCTCTTTTATTAGTAATAATACTAAAAACTATATAATTTAGATAATTAGCTAATTCTGACACTTACCTTTAAACAAGATTTCTCAACCTTAGCACTATTAGCATTTTGGACCAGATACTTGGTTGTTGAATGTAGGGGATTATTTTATGCATTGTAAAATATTTAATAGCAACATTTTTTTGGCATCTACCTGCGTCATCCCAGTTGTGACGATCAAAAATGTCTCCAGGTGTTGCCAAATGTCTTTCCAGGGGGCAAAATCACCCCCAGATGAAAACCATTGCCTTACATTATACCACATAATTTTCTTTTAATACTGTGATAGGGCTAGGTAATAAGAAGGAATAGGGGCTATTTCCATATTTAAGGGAGAGGTGGCATCTCCATATTCTTTAGAAAAATAATGCCTTTAGTCTGCCTATCTAGCCAAAAATAGATTTGCTGGGTCACAATGAAAAAGGTTCTATGAGGATGTTTGGTCTAAAGCAGCAGTCCCCAACCTTTTTGATACCAGGGACCAATTTCATGTAAGACAATTTATCCACAGACCCAGGGGCAGTGGGGGATGGTTTCTGGATGATTCAAGCACATTACATTTACTATGCACTTTATTTCTTTATTATTACATTGTAATATATAATGAAATAATTATAAAACTCACCATAATGTAGCATCTGTGGAAGCCCTGAGCTTGTTTTCCTTCAACCAGATGGTCCTGTCTTGGGGTGATGAAAGACAGTGACAGATCATCAGGCATTAGAGTCTCATAAGGAGCACGTAACCTAGACTCCTCACACGTGCAATCCACAATAGGGTTTGTGCTCCTATGAGAATCTAATGCCATTGCTGATCTGATAGGAGGTGGAGCTCAGATGGTAATGTGAGCAATGGAGAGCGGCTGTAAATACAGATGAAGCTTCGCTCACTTGCCTGCCCCTCACCTCTTGCTGTGCAGCCTGGCAGGTCCGTGGCCTGGGGTTGAGGAGCCCTGGTCTAAAGCATTTACTCAAATATTTATTTGCCTGACTTTTTGCTGTGTAGATTATCCATGGAGTGTTTTTTTTTTTTTCAGGACATGATCTGGCATGATCTGGATATGTAGTATTGAAAGCAACCTAATAGTCCCATTGGTAGGAGGTTTTCGTTTTGTTTGTTTGTTTGTTTGTTTTTTAATAAACATTGAAATTGACCCTCCCAGTCTTAAAACTTGAAACTTATATTTGTTTTATCTGAGTTTCTCAGACCTCTCAAAGTATCAAAGAACTGAAATTCAGCAGATCATGGCATGCAGACAGCGAGATGCCAAAACCCTCATTCATCATGGTTGCTTCTTGCCCCTCCCTAGTTTCCGTTTTCTTACACACTGTGAAATTTCTTCTCTGCTATACAAACCCCTAGTTTTAGTGCTCAGGGAAATGGATTTGAGACTGAGCTCCCATCTCCTGGGCTGCGCTGCAGCATCTGATTAAACTTTCTTCCTTGGCAGTATTCATGGTCTCAGTCATTGGGAGCAGCAGGACCTAGACCAAACCCCTGATGTTTTGGTAACAGTATCCTTAGAGTTCATAAATAACATAGTGCCAAAGTAGCATGATTACTAATAACAAAATTTTACTCACTGTTCATGTAAAATTCAAGTGATTCATTAGCGTCTTTATATAATGCTTATCCTCTGATTTTTCATTTTCATTTAATCTCTTTTGTCTACAAATTCTCAAAATATCAACTTCAGTTTTACCTGCTTGTCACATCTTTTATGCTTTTGACATCTTCATGAAAATCACCTCTAAGCTAGCTGTTAGAAATAATTGAAAATACATTTATTAAAAATAAAAGATTCAGTAATCTACCCCCAGTACACTAAATAAATAATGTTGATATATATTTTTGTGGTAAAGATGATTCTTATTATTCATTTATTTGATAAATATCTTCTCTTTTTGTTTTTTGTTTGTTTTGTTTTTGATAGAGTCTCACTTTGTCACCCAGGCTGGAGTGAAATGGCTCCATCTCGGCTCACTGCAACCTCCGCCTCTTGGATTCAAGTGATTTCTAGGTCTCAGTCTCCTCAGTACCTAGGATTACAGTCACGCACCACCATGCCCAGCTAAGTGTTTTTGTTGTTGTTGTTGTTGTTGTTTGTTTGTTTGTTTTTAAATAGAGATGGAGTTTCACTGTGTTGGCCAGACTGGTCTTAAACTCCTGACCTCAAGTGATCCACCCTCCTTAACCTCCCAAAGTGCTGGGATTACAGGTGTGAGCCACCATGCCCAGCTAACAAGTATTTTCATTGATGCCTCTTATTTGTCAAATATGGTCATTAGTACTGGGGATGTAGTACTGAACCTTTTCTGCACTGAAGAACCTGCAATGAGAAGAGAGAAAATCATGTTATAGTGATAATAGGCATAAATAATTACAAGATGCTATACGAAACTACTTCAGAGTAAACGCACCAATCAGCACTCTTTGTCTAAGACAGCTAAAGGATTGTAAGCCAGCCAGCACTCTGTTAAAACGGACCAATTAGCTCTCTGGAAAACGGGCCAATCAGCTCACTGTAAAATGGACCAATCAGCTCTCTGTGAAATGGACCAATCAGTAGGATGTGGGTGGGGCCAGATAAGGGAATAAAAGCTGGCCACCCAAGCCAGCAGCGGCAAGTCAGTGGGGTTGTCTTCGGGGCTGTGGAGGATTTGTTCGTTTGCTCTTTGCAATAAATCTTACTGCTGCTCACTCTGGGATACTGTCACCTTTATGAGGTGTAACACTCACAGCAAAGGTCTGCAGCTTCACTCTTGAGGCCAGCGAGACCGGGAACCCACAGGAAGGAATGAGTAACTCCAGACGTGCCGCCTTTAAGAGCTGTAACACTCACCACAAAGGTCTGCAGCTTCACTCCTGAAGTTAGCGAGACCACGAACCCACCAGCCGGAGAAAAACTCCAGACGCATGGGAACATCTGAAAGAACAAACTCCGGACACACCATCTTTAAGAACTGTAACACTCACCACCAGGGTCTGCAGCTTCATTCTTGAAGTCAGTGAGACCAAGAACCCACCAATTCCAGACACAATAGGATTGTATTTTATTTTTGTGGTTTCTTAGTTTTTCTGTTTTTAATTTTTATGTTTTTGCACTGATGCTAAATATTACTGAAGATGACTTAAAGCTGTACTCTACTACCACAGTAGCAATAATACTCTGTCATAGAGAGGGATAGTAAATTGTAATTTTCCAGTGCTACATACATTAGTATACCAGGAATCTGTAAAAGTAATATTCTGAGATGAACGATTGGAGAGAAACATCAGAAGAACCTTCATGCCAACCTGTAAGTGATGTCATGTGTTACACACACACACACACATATCAGAACAGTGAGGAGATATGCACTGCAATATGGAAGATCTTTGAATAAAGTTTTCTCTTGGCATCTGGCCTTTAGGGTTGACTTTGAGGAACTGGAACCTGACTTTTAAAAGAAGTTGACCCTTCTAGGTATTTCAAAATAGAATGGTTTATATGTTGACTAGTTACCCTTAGATGTCTAGAAAAGCCTCTGAAAGCTAAAAGTCACGCTTTATAATATTATTTCCAGAAAACAAAAACTATCCTTATTACGTATCAATGACTTGCTATCTGATTTGATGATATAAAGTTATAGTGGAAAAAACGTTTTTACTTATTTCAAGGCCCTTGCTAGTTTGGCCTTCATGTGTAATTCATCATTTGGTGATAGTTAAAAACAAAGAAACATTCTTATAAAAGGGAGAGGATATTGAAGAGAAAACATGCAGAAACTGCCACCACATGTAAACATACAATATTTTTAAAAATGAACTCATTAACTTTAAATAGACTTATTCTCTGCTAGATATTATATTTCGGTTTATGCAGAGAATTGTCAAGTAATTCACCAAATATCCTGAGGGTGTCTTGAGAAATCATGGAAAATGGGAGAGATGCTAGAAAGCTGAAAGTGATCAGGCATGAAGGTGCATTTCTGAATTGTTTGCCACAGATGTTTTGTAACAAAAAGCAGTAATTGGTTTAGTAGAGATGTTTTAATGATATCTTTGAGCCAAAGCTAAAAGACAACCCGGTGAACATACTGTCTGTAGATATGAGCAATATTTTAAGTGCTACATGCTATCCTTTTAAAAATGAAGATAACGGCCCAGGCGCAGTGGCTCACACCTGTAATCCCAGCATTTTGGGGGGAGGAGTCACTTGAATCACTTGAGGTCAGGGGCTCGAGACCAGCCTAGCAAACATGGCAAAACCCTGTGTCTACTAAAAATACAAAAATCATCCTGTCATAGTGGTGTGCACCTGTAATCCCAGCTACTCGGGAGGCTGAGGCAGAAGAATCACTTGAACCCAGGACGCAGAAGTTGCAGTGAGCCAAGATTGCACCACTGCACTCCAGCCTGGGTGAGAGAGCAAAACTCTGTCTAAAAAAAAAAAAAAAAAATTAATATGATGAAGTTTTGTGGGGTAAGTTTGTAAATGATAGTGATGAATGTTGCACCATGCATTATCATCAACTTACAGGGCTTGATTAGTACCGTGTCACAGGGTCATGTTTGGGTATATCTCAAGACTTTCATTTATAGCTCAGATAATAATATACAAAGTATAATTATGAAATATACAAGTAATAGTGTTATGAAGGAAAGAAAATAGGTTAAGGATATGAATCAAATAAAGGTCTCGATAGCCTTGTAAAAATACTTGTAAAGGAAAAATAGTGTGTTTTAGTTCAGTTGTACCAATTCAACATCATTGTGGTAATAGTTTTAAAATTATAAACACAAATTCTTTGCTACTCACCGATTTAAGACACTCACAAGAAGGGGAATTAAGCATTACTGTCTTAGACTTAATGACTTGCCTCTAATCACTGTAAGATGACAGCAGTGATGGTAAGCCACTTCTGTTATTAAACTCTTTAAAAACAGGAAGTTCAGTCTTGGGTGCTGGATTTTTCTTGCATCAGTTACTCTGGAGGAAGCCAGCTGCCATGTCATGAGGCAGTCCTGTAGGAAGGCCCACATGACAAAGAACTGAAGTCACCTGGACATCAGCTAGCAAAAACTGATGCCTGTAGGCAACCTTCAACCTAGTGGGAGATTCTGAGATAAAACCTCCCAGATAAGCCACCACTAGATTCCTGATCTTCAGAAATTGTGAGATATAGTCAATATTTTTGTCATTACATAAAAATGTTTTTAAAACAAATGTTTCTAGCTGCTTGGTTTTGGGAGTAATTTAGCATGCAATAATCCCTACCTAACATAGTCAACATTTTATTCATTTTATTTAATAGCAGGATGTATGTAAAAATTATAAAATAGGGTTATGAGTACCTTAACATTAATATACCTTTCCACTGCTTTAGTAGACAGATAATACATAGAATGAGAATCACACCTTACTCCGTGTTGAGTTTTGAGTGACACACTGATAAAGGAAAAGGGTGATGCGGACTAAGTGCAAAGAAGTGTTACTAGGAAGAATTTGGGAAGCTTAGCCTTGTGAGGAAAATGTGGTTAGGCACAGCATAACAATGGCCATTGTTCATTGTTTTACATACTTGAAATATCAACATATGAAAAAGCAAGAATATTTTTATTGGTCAACATGGAATATAAGCCTTAATTTTTGCTCAAAATAATGATTTTTTATTCCAGCTTATCGAGAATGGGCTGCTTGAGCAATAATTTTTCTATCATTAGAGATATTCGAATATATGCTGAGTCTGTGTTGTTGAGAAATTTAGAGGAGACAATTTTTAAAGCCACTTTCAGGGCTGAAATTCTATGAAACAATTATATGCTCCTGGATTATTTTACCTTGACTATATGGTGGCAATATTTAAGGAGGATAAAAAAATACAGATGCCCAAGTTGCCCTCAGACCAACTGAATCAGACTATATGGTGACAGGGCCGGGTCATCTGTCCTTTTTTAAGCTCTCCTTTTGACTCTGAAGTGCAGTCAGTGTAAAATAATATTGATATATTCATTTTTTTGGATTTTAACTTATAGAAGTAATATTTTATACATGTCATCTTGGATATGACAGACTTTCACTATGAAATGTTATTATATATTTAGAAAACAAAAGCTTATAGAAAAAAGGTACCTAATTTGACTATTTAAATGCCTAGTGTATTTTTGTAGTCATCAGGTTCATTAAAAAATGGCATTCATTAAAAAACGTGAAGCAATAATTTTCAATAGTTTGTTAGCTAGTCCAAAAATAAATTAAGAGTTAAGCCAGGGTAACAAAAGTAATTAAAAATTACAGCAAATATTTGCTGAACAGTTACTGTGTGATCAACACTATACTGAGGATTAACAATTACTTATCTAAGTTGTATAATAGTCATTAATTAGATATTATATTCATCATTGTTATATTTAATTCATATCAACTAATGATATATATTCATATATGATTAAATTAATTACATTTATTTTGCCCATATTCATTATATTATATTCATTCATTCAATTACTAAATTAAATTTATATACACACACATATACACACAAAAAAAACTGTACAGTATTAAAAATGTGTCCAAGGTTATTCAAAGTGTAATTTTTGGAGCAACTACTTGGACCTAGGCATTCCAGGCCCCAGAATGCTCACTCTTGACTATTATATTAAAGTTATTCATGAGGAACATAGCAATATCATTTAGCATAAGGGTTTCCTGTCTTTTTTTTTTAATCCTATCTGCCAAAGACAAATCTGCATTTGTCCGATAGCTTCCTCTGAATTTTTACTTTTTGAAAAGAAGGACTGTTGCTTCCTAAGAGAGTAGTTGTGTCAATTTGAGGATTAAAAAAGATGTAAGTAAGATAAGAGAGAAAACAAAAGAGGACAGGAGTCCATGTCTGGACAGTGATGACTCCAGGGTAGCCTTGAGGTGTAAACAAATTTTAGGAGAAAGGGAAGAGATGTTACAAAATGTTTCAGGTTATAAATGGGGCCTCTTTGATGAAAGGGTTCAAATATGCTGTGTGCATTTGAATGTTTTTATATTCCTCTCTCTCTCTTTCTCTTGTCTATAAGCTTCTTGGTAACGTCTTTTTCATCTTTGTTTCTGCCAAAGACTCGGAGAATGTGTATAAGTTTGGTGACGGCTCAGGTTGTCAATATGTTTAGAACAATATAGTGACTACTGTATCACTGATTCATTAAAAGGCTTTGAGGCTATCACCTATCCATAATGGGCAGTAAAAGTGAAGAAAATCATATGCAGGTAAGCCAGAAGAAATACAGAATGAAATATTTTCTTTTAGCATATCATTATCATATTAATGCTAATTTCAATAGCAGTTAAGTCGCCAATTCCAAAGTGTGAAAATTCAATTTTTAATGCACTGCACTTGAGTATAAAACTAATTTTTAGTTTTGTCCTTTTCTTATATGAATTAAGAGAAGTAAAAAACCTCTAAACCCAATTTTAAAAATTAAGATTGAGGTCATTTTTAAAAAGTAGTTCATTATTCATTAACTTGTGAACACAGCACTGGTATTGTTATATGATTATGGTACACTTATATAGCATTTTTTATTAGTAGACTAAATTAACATGTATTTTACAAGTATTTATTAGCTATTCTGAGAATTGAATGAGTCATTGTAAGTTACAAAGAATAAACCAAAGCCATTATTGCTATTGTTTCATTGGATGGTAGTGCTATTATTACTATCATGAATAATAATGATTCATAGAGCATTGCACATGTTTCCATCTCAAAATGAGAGCTTTTAACCATGTGTGATCATCAAGATACAGTCTATGCCTCTTTGTAAATAGCTTTAGAAATAGCTGTGTCTGTGGTTTATGTGATTGGCAGAACTCTTGAAATACAAGTCGCATTATTTGTAGGGCATTTTTGACAGGCTGCCACGACCTGAATACACTGAATCTGATGGTCAATTCCAATTCTACTTAGGTTGTATAGATATGGATGTAAAGGGATGTTAGGTCACTGTGGCTGGCATGAAGCATAAAAAAGCAGAGTCTTCAAGGAGTTATTCTCAATTGAAAGTGGCATACAATAATAAGGAAACAATACTAGACAAAATGACTAGAAACAGTGAGAGAAACAGAAAAAAAGGAGGAAAGAAAGAAAAAACAATATTTAATAGTGATTTTTTCAAAAGTAGAGAGGCTTATTCTTTTACAGGTGTGTGGAGGAGGGAGGACTGGAAAAGAGTTTCCTAGAATTACTGAGAAGTTAAGATACGAATCTATTTCTGATAGATATTTCAGCAATCACAACCCAAATGCATAATAGAAATCATCAATATTTTTGTTAATTCATTGTCATCATCAAGACTATAAACTAAAAAAGAAAAGCAATTAAGGCGTATGATGTACAATTTGCAAGATATTCAGAATTAGATCAGATTAGGTTAGATAGAATGAGACAAGTTCTCTAGAACTTGTTCAGGCATACACATGGATATAAATTTTCTTTATAAAGCCTTAGGTTGATGTAAGCATATCCATAAGCTCAGCTTTAAAATGTAAATTTCCTTGGTCTGATAAAGAATGTCTATGTTCCTTCTGGATTTGAGAAGCATTGTCTAGAAAATATTATTTACAAGAATAGAATGATGGGATTTCTGGAACATATTATGGTTTTTCAGATTAGACACAATTATTCAGAAACCATAGTTTTGTTTTTAATTGAAATCTAAGACTGGGGGGTCCTCTAGCCAACAGGTGCAGTGTTCCTACAGGATCAGACTCTTAATTACGTTGATGCTACGTTGTTAGCACTCTACTTCTAAAGTATGTCAATATAAACTTCTAGACCAGAAACATATGCCTTGACCTAACAAATTTTATCCTGAGAAACTGTCAGTCTTAGTCTTATTGCTCAGCTTCCCTCAGCAATTGTGAGATTCCAACCTGCATGTCAATTATGTTTTTCGGATGACTCCTTAGATTTACTAACAAGGGTTATTTAAAGATGAGTCTTGATGACAGGCCTAACAAGTTTCTTAGTTTTGGAGACTAAACCATAAGCTTAATTATAACTCGGTCCTTGTAAGATAATAACAAAATTTCAGCAACCCTGTTACTTCTAAATACTGATTGATTATAAATCAGTAATCATGGTTTAAATTGTACACATCAATAAAACAGGTAAAAAAAATCATATCATTATAATACCTTCATTCAATTTTTCTAACATGCCAGGAAGGCACTTCCTTGGCTATTTATTATTTTTTTTATTTTTTCTGGTCCTTTTTCTGTGTGCATGTTACCTCATCTTTCACTGAACACAACTCCTTTCTGTCATATGGTTCTCTTCAGCCTGTTTTAGCAAGCATCTTTTAGTCTAAAGAAATGGAAGCACACTTCAATCTAGACTAAGATATGCCACTATTCACAGATTTCAAAAAGAGCCAGTCTCCCAAGGGTTTGATACCAGAAATTATAGATTCCTTAGGACCCAAGCAGGGATCTCTTTCCTTTGCTCAGCTCTGCTCATATCTATAGACTCAATTCAATTCTTTGCTTTCCTCTTTGACTCTTCTCTTCCCTCTCTCCTCCTTCTTTCTCAAGTTTCAAGCACCTATGCACATGATCATAAGCAGATTTAAATTTTCTAAGTTTTAAAAACTCTATTCCAGCTTCTGATAAAGTAACTGGCTGTCTCTTATTCCTACTTCAAATTTCTCAGGGAGATAATCTATTTCAGCTTGGATCAGGTATGTCCCTTGACCAAATCAACAGCAGTTAGGAGATAATGCCATGGAATAAAATCACACCTGCAAAAGTAACACACAGGTTAATGGGAAATTGAATTCTTGGCAGAAACCCTAACGCCTTTGCGTCTGTAACTCTCCTGCTTTTTCTATCGCCTTTGGGTCCATTTCCTTGTTTAAAAACTAGTTTAGTTACTTTTTCTATGATACCATAATGCTAGTATTATATTTTGAAATATATATAATTTACAATTTATTTTACATAAAAATAGTAATTGTTTATAATCTCTTAGTTCAGCATATGCTTTTCCAACAGAGTTCCTTATCCACTGCTCTCAATTTTTATATTCATTTATTCTGGTGTTACAATTTCCATTGTTAGCATTTTACAGGACTATTTTATCTTCTGAGATTTTATTAGGAGAAATTCTTACAGAATATATCTTTTATGTTAGTCAGTGCTACTTAGAGAAACAGAACCAACAGAAGAAAGAAAGAGAGGGTCTTTTAAGGATTTCACTCACATGATTCTGAAGGCTGGCAAGTCCAAATCTGTAGAGTGGGCTTGTAGGCTGGTGACCAGGGTGGAGTTGACACTGCAGATTCAATGCAAAGGCAGTGTGATGATGGAATTCCTTCTTGCTCTGGGGAAGTCAGTCTTCTTTTGCTTAAGACTTTCAACTGATTTAATGAGGTGCACACATTTTATGGAGGAAAATCTACTTTCCTTAAAGTCTACTGATCTAAATATTAATCTCATTTAAAAATGCTTTCACAGAAATATCCAGAATACTGTCTAACTGAATATCTGCTTTGGTCTAATTAAGCTGACACAATAAACTAACCATCACACTTCTGTTACAGTTATTTTGATAATTGTATTTATTATAATTACTGAAAATTGAAGAATAATATTGAGATGATGGCAGAAACAAAAAAGTAAAACTATATTTGCTTAGAGTGTTACCTAAAATTAATTTCAATCAGAATTGTTTGTATGTCAACAAAATAAAGTCTAAATATTGTCTTGAAATAATAATTACAGAGGTTAAAGAGTACGTTTCAAGCCAAAAGCATGAGATAAACATGGTAAATGGAGGTGAAAAATAGGAAAAATACTAATTCTTTGGTTGATATTTTTCTCAATTATAATAGTAATGAAGTTAGATTATATGGTCTCAAATTCTTTCCTTTCTTTTCAAGCCTTTAAATCTATTTTCAATCTTGCCTGCTCTGACTAACCTATTTAAAATTTAACTCATCCTTCCTGTTTTCTGGCATTCTTCATCCCTCCTCAATGCTCTGCTTTTTCTTTTCTCCCTAGTACTTCCAATCTCTTTACATACCCTATAACTTACTTATCTTTAGCTTATTGTTTATCGTTCATATTCTCTCCACTATAATGCAAATGCAGAGAGGGCAAACCTATTTACACATATTATTTGCTGATATATCTTCAGTATCTAAAACAGTGTCTGGTGCATAGAAGATGTTCAATACATATTTGTTGAATAAATGAATGCACACATTGCCCAAACAACAATCAGTCAATCAGAACATGTCACTTTCCAGTTTCCTAATTTCAAAATAAAATAACTTTTTTTCTTAGACTTACAAAGTCATACATGAATTGCTTCCACTTTCTTCAGGCATTTTATCTTCTTGACATAAACTGACTTTCTTGTTGCTTCTTAAATATACCAAAATGTATTGTTACCTTGGGGCCTTTGTACCACTGCTTGAAATATTCTCTAACTGACTGTTATCAATATGATTTGATTATTCAGATCTAGCCAGAAATGTTACCCTTTTAATGAAATCTTTAAATTGGCTCACCAATCTGAAAGAGCTGTGCTGTTACTTGAGAAAACATCACCCTATTTTACTTATTTACATAGAACTTAAAATTAACTGACTTTCTTTTTAGTTTGTCCTTGTTTTATTTTCCGTTCTTGCTATATTCAATGAATCACGATGAAATATTTCTAATTAGGAAAGTTACACAAAATTAAATCAAGTAAAAATTATGGAAGTCATCTGAATGTTGAATAATAGGTGAAATTTGAAAAACACATTAAATAATGACAATAAATTGAATGTGTTTGTTTAGAGAAACTATGTCCCTAAAGGGGTCATATTGTTGACCTTATTAAGAAAATTAAAAAGAAAATAGAAAAAAGATATTGCAGAAAATGTAAGATTTAAAAAATATATATACAATTCTAATTAATAGTGGACAAATCTGATAGGTTGCCAGCTAGGCAAATAAATAAGATGACAAAAAAAAAAAAAAAAAGAAAGGAAAAAGAAGATGACCTTACAACAGTAAATAAATTTTATGATCTGTGATACATATAATTTTAGTGAAACAGTCATGCACTGGATAACGACATTTCAGTCAATGATAGACTGTATATACGACAGTGGTCCCATAAGATTGTAATAGAGCTGAAAAATTCCCATCACCTGGTTATGTCATATCCACCATAATGTCATGTCATAGCACAAAGTATCACTCATGTGTTTGTGGTAATGCTGGTGTAAACAAACCTACTGAGCTGCTAGTCATATTAAAGTATAGCGCATACAATTATATATAGGGCATAATACTTGATAATAAACTACTATGTTACTGGTTTATGTATTTATTGTACTATATTTTCAAACATTATTTTAGAATGTACTCCTTCTGCTTATTAAACATAAAAGTAGACTGTAAAATAGCCTCAAGCAGGTTCTGCAGGAGGTGTTCCAGAAGCAGGCATTGTTATCATAGGAGATTGCGCCATCTGTGTTATTGCCCCTCAAGACCTTCCAGTGGGATGAGATGTGGAGGTGGAAGACGGGGATCGTGGTGATCCTGATCCTATGTAGGCCTAGACTAAGGTGTGTGTTTGTGTTTTAATTTTTAACAATGAACAGGTTTTAAAAATTAAAAAGTATATATTTATAAATAATAAGACAATAATGGGTTCATGTTTTAAGCTAAATGTTATCACACAAAAGTCAAAAAGTTAAACAAATAGCAAGTTTATAAAGTAACAAAGTTACAGTAAGCTAAAGCTAACTTCTTATTAAAGAAACAACTTTTTAAAAATAAGTGTAATGTAGCCTAAGTGTATAATGTTTATAAAGTCTACAGTAGTGTTCAGGAATATCTGAGGCCTTCACATTCATTTATAGCTCATTCACTGACTCACCCAGAGAAACTCTACTTGTGAAAGCTCCATTCATGGTGAGTGTCTTCTAGAGGTGTCTCCTTTTATTTTTATACTGTATTTTTAGTGTACCTTTATTTTATTTTATTTTATTTTTGAGACAGAGTCTCGCTCTGTCACCAGAGTGGAGTGCAGTGGCATGATCTCGGCTCACTGCTACCTCTGCCTCCTGGATTCAAGTGATTCTCCTGCTTCAGCATCTTGAGTAGCTGGGACTACAGGCACACACCACCATGCCCAGCTAATTTTTTGTATTTTTAGTAGAGACCAGGTTTCACTGTGTTGGCCTGGATGGTCTTGATCTCCTGACCTCATGATCTGCCTGCCTTGGCCTCCCAAAGTGCTGGGATTATAGGCATGAGCCACCGCACTCCATCTAGCGTACCTTTTATGTGTTTAGATGTGTTTAGATACACAAATGCTGTTGTGTTACAGTTACCTACAGTGCTCAGTACTGTAACTTGCTGTACAGGTTTGTAACCTAGAAGTAATAGCCTAGACCATATAACCTAGATGTGTGGTAGGTTATTCCATCAAGTTGCGTGTGAGTCCACTCTTTGATGTTTGCACAAGAATAAAATTGCCTAATAATGCATTTCTCAGAACATACCATTGCCATTAAGCAAAAACATGATTAGATTTTCTTTCCAAAACACATTTAAATGATAAAAACTGAGCCTCATTTTTGCTTAAACTTGATTGTACTTCCCAACTCTAATAATAGATTGTACTTATAATAGAAAACAAAGTAACTTCTAATATGGAGTAGGAGTTATTTATCTCTCCTAACTCTTATGAAAGCAAACAAACACTACACTTATTTTGGTGTCCCCATCAAGATTTTAACTTTCCCTTTTAAAGCACTTTAACATAAGACTTTGAGTGTATTTCAATAAAGGATGGTTTAGTGATCTACCAAAGTTTATGCCAAAATAGAAATTACGATTGTTATTCCCTGATACTATGAGCATAGCTCATTTTCTCTTTTTCATCCAAAAATTTTTCTTTGCTTGATCTTCTAAAAAAAAGTCCATTTGAATGTTAATTCCGCTAATATGACATGTGAATTTCTTAAATAATAGATGATGATTATTAAATAATGGGTGTAGAAATATAGCATAACCACAGCAATATGAAAAAAATGTATAAATGTGCACAGGGCTCATAAAAAATCACAAATAACATGTTTAAATTGTTATTTAAAACAATTAATAGCCTAACTCTGCTTCTTTTTTTTTTGAGATGGAATCTTGCTCTGTTACCCAACCTAGAGTCCAGTGGCGCAATCTTGGCTCACTGCAACCTTCTGCCTCCTGGGTTCAAGCAATTCACCTGCCTCAGCCTCCTGAGTAGCTAGGATGACAGGTGTGCACCACCACGCCCAGCTAATTTGTGTGTATGTGTGTGTGTGTGTGTATATATATATATATATTTTTTTTTTTTCTTTTTTAGTAGAGACAGAGTTTCACCATGTTGATTAGGCTAGGTCTCGAGCTCCTGACCTCGTGATCCACCCACCTTGGTCTCCCAAAGTGCTGGGATTACAGGCGTGAGCTAACACACCTGGCCAACTCTGCCTCTTGACTAAGAGAATACCTGGATATAATCCCCCAAAGAGATTTCATGATTTTACTTAACTAGAGTTCTAAGAAATAAAAATGAGAATAAGATTGAATATGGCAAAGCTATAGATTATGAGAAAGGAGTACTTGGATCAAGGATGTTTGAAGTATTTGCTTTATAAGAACACAATGATGCCTGCCTAACTAGATTGCAACCTCTACAATGGAACCATCTATAAATGAGCTGACTAACAGCAAAAACTGAGTGTCAAGTTTCCTTTTGTTTTGTTTTTCCACTTTGAGACAGAGTCTTACTCTGTCACCCCGGCTGGAGTGCAGTGGTGCCATCTCGGCTCACTGCAACCTCCACCTCCTGGGTTCAAGTGATTCTCCTGCCTCAGCCTCTTGAGTAGCTGGAATTACAGGTGCCTGCCATTACACCCAGCTAGCGTCAAATTTAAGAGAGATCCTTGATACGATTTGGGGTGTACAATATCTTGTTTAGATTGCCTATCAATTCATGTGTAGGAGGAAAGAGCCAGCTAGGGGACTCAACGTTGACTTTGATATCTGTCTTCATTCATTCCTTCATAAATATTTATTCCAAGACTTTGACATGTGCTGAGCAAAACATAAAGAAATTAGTACTCTTATGAAGCAAATATCTTAATGGGGTAGAAAGACAATGAATATGATAAGTAAAAAATGATAGATTACTTAGTAGTGGGTATTAAAGAAAAAAGAATACAAAAAAAAAAAACAATACAAAAGAATACGAAATGCAAATAGTACAAAATGCAGAGTATAAAAGAATACAAAATGCAGAGTAAATATGAAAAGTTTAAATAGGTGGTCAGGGAAAGCCTCACTTGAAAGGGAGACTTTTGGGTAAAGACTTGAAGGAAGTGAAGAAACTAGCTATGTAGATCTGTGCGGGAAGAGCATCGTAGGCAGAGAAAAAAGCAATTACATATTTTTTGTTGGCTGATCTTGCCTGGCACGTATAAGGAATGGAAAGGAGACAAATGTGACTGAAGTACATTGAATAAGGAGGAATGTAAAAGATGAGGTCATAGAGAAAATGAGTAGCCAGATCAAGTACATCTTTATAGGTTGTGATAGTTTGAATGATTATTTCTAATTCCTTATTACTTCTCCTTTCCACACCCTTTGCCAGTACAGTCATATGAGCTGGTCAATGCAATGTGAACAGAAATGACATTATGTATCTTCAAGTTTAAGTTTTAAGATGCATTACATGATTCTGTTCTCACTCTTGTGCTTCTGCCATCATCATAAAAAGAACATGGTTTATGTAGATCGCTTGTCACAGAAAGAGGAGAGATATGTCAAGTAGATGTGAACAAATCTGGGGCCTGGAGCCAAGTCCAATGAAGTCCAGCCAAGATCAATAGAGAAATTTGACTCCCAATTGCCCGCCCCCACCCTGACACCACACACAGTCAAAGCACAGAGAAGCAAGTAAAAACAATAAATAAATATTTATTTTAAGCCACCAAGGTCATTGTAAGGATAGTGTCTTTTTGTCTGGATGATATTGAAAGCCCGTGCAAGGTTTTGAGAAAAGAAATGAAAAGGTAAACTTATATTTAAAAAAATCTCTTCTTCCTGCTGTATTGAAAATAGTGTCCAAGTAAAGAACCCAGGAGTCTGGTTGGAAGCTATTTTGCTAATCAGTGTGAAAAATAATGATGGCCTAGAAAAGTAGGGAAATGAGGGGTGCAAAGTATGAAAATTGGGTGTATAGTGTAAAATAGGATGTGTTGATAAATGTATGGAAGAAAGCAATAGAGAAGACATGGATAGAAATAAAGAATACAGAGAGACAGAGATATAGAGACAAAGACAAGGATGAGAGAGAGTTGGGGAGGAAGGGAGAAGTTTTGGACAGCACAAAGGGTTTGGACTTGAAAAACTAGAAATATTCAGCTACCTTCTAGAGAAGTGGAGAAAACAGCAAGAAACCACTGATTTGAAGAAACGGGGACAATATCTGTGGTATTCTGTGAGTTGTGGTGAATTAGAGATGTTTTAGAAATCCAGATAGTTATGTCTACTACATAGATATTTGTGTCTGGAGGAGAAAGAAGAGTTCCAAGCTGGAGATATGAGTCATGGACTTTCTCTTCGAGGATTGTGCATAGGGCCAGGAAAGAAGACATATCAATAGTGAAAGAAATTTCTTTGTTTGACAGCTTCAGTTTCTGTTGCACTTTCTATCTGGCATAACCTAACATTGTTTGATAAAGCTATAAAATCATGCTGTACTGTACTTTCATCCAAGAAAAGCTCAGTTGGTTTCTCATAGTTAGTTGCTCAACCCTCCTTTAACACATCTCTTTATATGATTATTCTTGGTTCTCTGTAATATATTTCTCACACTTTCTTTTCTCTCCTGAAGCAGCCATTCATATCTTCGCTTCTGTTTCTCTCAATCTATGATCGCATTTCAAATAGAAAAGATTAGTTTGAGCAAGGAAGAAACTAGTAACTGGTTAGAATATTGATGGCATCATGTGATATTAGGGGAAAGAACATAAAAATTCCCAAATTGTTGCTATTGTGAATATAACACACAAAAAATGACAAATAAATACCAATATATTAACAGTTAGACTTGTGTCTAATTTTCAATTACATAGAATTCTGGTAAAGTCACTTCAAAGTACTTGGCTAAGGGCAGGAGTCTAAGACAGGCCATTGCTTCCCCATGAAGGACCTGGCCAAACCTTCTGACATTTCTGTCTTCTTGACCTATACTGCCTCAACTGGTAGAGAGGAAACAGAAAAGAAAAGCTAAATGTGACAGGCTGAGAGGCTATGTACCACTTGCTTCATGCGGGGCAACCAATATAAGAAATTGCATATGGAAATTAATTTATTTTTAATGCCCTGTAATACTGCCTGTTAGTAAATGTGACTGAATCAATAACTCAGGCCCTGATCAGGGAAATGAATAATCTTTCTTTGGGGAGGTAAATAAATCAGAGGTTTTAGCAGAGTCTTTAGTAGATGGATGGCCATTATCCTCCTCTTACAGTTTGTTCTTTCCTTAAACTCTGTTTCTGTATCTTTATCCTTTTAACTAAATCCAGTGTCATTATTTGTGTTTCAAACGCCAAGCTCTATGTGTCCTTGAATTATCTCTAGTAGTATGTACTATTGTCTTTGTGCTTACCTCTCTCTGGCATGCACCATTCATGTAATCATTACAACAAACCTGTGTTTTAGATATTGCTCTTTTATACATTTTACAGATGAGGAAATTCAAGCATAGAGAAATAAGTAAGTTTCCTAAAGCTAACCAGCTAGTGAATGACATATGTAGGGTCTGAAACCAGGCAAATTGTGGCTTTACAGTTTTGAACAATATGTAAACAGCCTTATTTCTGGTTTCTTTAGTATTATGCTATTTCTTCTTTTTTCTTCCTAAACTTTAGCTCGGATCACATTATTACATGACATTTTTCCCTTTGATTTTGCTACACTCTCAAGTTTCTACCCTTTAAGTGTGTTTTCTTTATTACTTACAAAGTATTAGCTTGTGACCTTATTCCTTGTTTGGGGGATGTAGGCTTTCTCTCTTGCCTGTAACTTGTCACCACACCTTCTGAACTTGGCACTTATTTGAAATTTGACTTGTGTTCTCTGAAAGACACTTTCCCAAACATCAAATTCAGTGAGATTTTTTGATTCTTCATCTTTCTTGATCTTATTAAAGTAATAAGTAAGAGAACATGGTTCCTGGCATTAAAAATATTTAATTCTGAATCATGAATCCGTCATTTTCAAGCTAGGAGAAATATGGCAATGTCTAATACTCTGCTATATCTCTACCACTGACATTCCTCATAGTAATTGGTTTAGTGATATTACCCTTACGTGGTTCTTACAGTCATTTAATAAAGGCTAGTAAATACGAATATGAAGAATTACCAATTTTCTTAACATTAAAAAAAATTCTGACATACACTTATAAAGTTCTTCACTGAAATAGCTGTCACCTTTTCTGCTGCTTCTTCTTTTGACACTGCCTGCACATGAATCTTGGCAAAAGCTTTGTCATTGGACTGCTTTTTTTCTTTCTGTAAAAATTTTACTCTCTGTGATATCATTCACTTTCAAAGCACCAACTGTCACCTTTATGCGGAAGACTTCCAAATCCACTCTTGTCGTAAGTCTTCTCTCAGAAGTGTCAAGTCCATATTCTCCATTGTCCCCTAAAGTTTTTCACTTGAGTTTTCTGTCAGAACATAAAAATCACAGTATATACATAAAGAAGGGGAAAACCAAGAGGTTTCCTTCTAAATCAATTCTTGCACTTCAGATTTTATTTTTATTGAGATGGAGCTTTGCTCTATCACCCAGGCTGGAGTGCAGTGATATGATCTCAGCTCACTGCAACCTCTGATACCTGGGTTCAAGCGATTTTCCTGCCTCAGTCTCCTGATTAGCTGAGATTACAGGTTGGTGCCACCACCACATCCGGCTTTTTTTTTTTTTTTTTTTTTATGAGGTTTTGTTATTTTGGCCAGGCTGGTCTCAAACTCCTGACCTCAGGTGACCCAGCCACTTTGACCTCCCAAAGTGCTGGGATTATAGGCATGAGCCACCACACCTGGACAGATTTTATATTTTTAATGTTACTTTTCTGTCTGCCACTAAAAACTGATGCCATCATTCACCTGCCACCCCCATCAGCTACCTAATCAAATCATCAACGTATAATATTAAAACTATAAAAGAACTGAGAGTTTGTTAGCCCATTGCTTATCACAGATGAGTAAACATAGAACTAGATATGCAGCTAGATGTGGGGAGTCAGAATGAGAACCAAGTTTCCCAAATGCCAAGGCCGCAGTTATTTACTGTATACAAACCTGAATCTGTTACTATTCTAAATAAAGTTATTTAGAATAGTTAGAATACATGTGTACTGTAGTGTATATTTAAGCTGAGTCCACTGTTTGTAGAATAGACTCACTTCTTTCATTTGTGTGTTGTGATGCTCTTACCTGGAATACCTTCCTTGTCATTCACATACCTCACCCTTCAAAATTTGCTGGAGTTTAAGTGTCATCAAGATTAATAGACAACTATCCCTTTTGGACTTTAAGCTCTTTGTGGTCACAGTCTTTCATCTTTTCACCCACTGAAACGTGGACGTTATGCTTGACCCGTAAGTATTTGCAAATAAACTATTTAAATATGCAGTGTCAACTTTAGGCATAGGTCGTTGTGGAAACCCAACTGGTAATCCTGACTTTCTCTGGGAGAAAATGTTTGAAGAAAAGAAGAAAACATAAACCAAAAGCAGAATATTCTGATTTACCTGAGACATGCAAGGTCAAATACACATCAGTATGGCGTAACTATCAATAATATTACTTGAGTACCTGCTGGATACTAAGTGCTGTGAGCTACAGATGGCAACACAGAGAAGATATAGTTCTTACTCTTGCTAAGCTCCACAGTATGATATAAATAAAAGACACACACAACTAGATAGATCAACCAATACAAGGTTAAATGCTGAAATTATGTTCAGAGTAACAAAAGTTGTGGATTCCTTTGGCTGCATATGGCTCCCCAGAGCTATTTACTTTCCAAGGCAGGTGAGAGTTCCTATGGCTATACAATTTCTTAGCCTAGATATTACATTATATCCCTCTCATATGTTATGATTTATTAATAACTAAAACCTATCCTTCAAGAAACTCTGACACCTGCATAAACAACTACACTCTGCTTCATATTTATAGATGCAAGCTTGAAAGTTTAGGTGTCGCAGTATGAGAATTGGTTATTTTATCTTTTCAGTTATGTTTAATTATATGTGCCCTCACCTTTCAAAATATTATTTATTGGCTTCCTCAGGTACAATAGTCTTCTAGAAGTTAATACATCAAATTGTTATATATCCTCTTAACTATCCCTCTCTGATTTAGTTAGAGGCTGCCACATATTGTAATGCTACTTCAGGATAACAGAATGCGTTCTTTTCTATTAGTAACAAAAGCAGTTACTCAAAGGGAAACACATTGTCTTCATTCTGCCTATGTTCTGTTATCCAAATTACAGTTCCACTTTTATGAGAAATGGCTGGTCTCAAAATTGCTAGCTTGTTGTAGTTGCCCAGTGATTCACTTCATTTCTGAAGTTAAACCTGTTTGATTATGCATAATTGTTATTTATGTAGGTTTAT
Organism: Colobus angolensis palliatus; assembly: GCF_000951035.1. NCBI lineage: Eukaryota > Metazoa > Chordata > Mammalia > Primates > Cercopithecidae > Colobus > Colobus angolensis. The sequence continues at coordinate 3,220,532 of NW_012115833.1, read as the reverse complement.
GAATTTCAGTTATTTCAAGACTGTAAGAACTTTGTTCATATGTTTTGAAGGAGGAGCCAAGCTGTTTATATTCTCTGAACTCTGAGTTTAAGAAAATCCTCACTCTGCCTCCAGCACTGGTTGTCAGATATTGTATTTTTAGACTTTTATTTTCACCATGCATCTCTGTTCTTAGAACACTACTGTGGTGAAGATATTCAGCCTTTCATCGAGAACCTGAGCAAACGTGTATTTTCCTGATCCCGAGTTGTTTTGTCTCTTTTGTATATATACTTTTCCATTGTAGATTCACAGAATGTAACTGATTACTTTAGGGCTGATTTCTTTCATGTCTCTTTCTGACACTGACTTCTTGAGGAAAGTGACCATGCCTGACCTATTACTTTGTACAATTGGATGAATGAATGAGTAGATTAATAAATGAATGAAGCTTTTGGTAGTTTTTCAGCACTGCCTTATTGCTTTTCACAGCCATTGTCCAGCCAATTCCTTCTGCTGCTTCTAATCAATATTGTAACTCTCATTACCCCATGCCTTTTTCAAGGCATCAGTCACACTCAAGTATATACACTCTCATGGTCAGAATAGGAGTTAGCTTTTTCCATTCTTTTTTTCCCTTTGCACAAATGAGGAAGTGTATTATCACTCTTTAATAAAAAAAATTAGAGCAAAGTTTTTCCCTGAAATATCATATATCACCATTATCCACTCTCTTCACCCTTTTTGTAAGTTGGAAGTCTTTTAACAAAGCTTCCTTTCTACCTTTTTTCTCCCTCCATTCCTGCCTTCTTTCCTATCTACTTCCACTTTCTTTTTATTTTCATCTTTCTTTTTCTCTTCATTTATTATACTATTATGTAAAACTGTTCATTTACAGAAGGTAAGACCCTTTATGTCATATATAGATAAGCGTAACCATGTGAATATAGCCCAGCTCTCTGATGTTTATGTGCCCACTAAAGTATAGTCTTCTCCGTAATCCTTTTTGTTGGCTCAGTTTATGTACTTGGGATGCTGTTTGTTTTCAGAATAGGTTTTAGGATCTTTGTTAAGATTTTTGCCCAGGAAGTAGGACTTCCTACTTGTTTTCTAGTCATTTGTGTTAGTCATGCTGCAAAATGGAACAATGAACAAGAACTGTAGAAATGCTCCCCAAATTATATTTTATATAAACTTCAAATTATTCCTGCAAAACTCTACCTGCAAATTGTTATGGCCTTGAATATCAGCACTCATCTGGATTCAGTATATTTTTAATGTGAAGATTTGGTGATACTTCTTGGAAGCATTCTGTGGTGATGCAGTAGAAATCAATTCCCAGCTTCCTACACTTTCTTCTGAGTTCTGTCATCTTATCTCACTGGCCCTCTCACTTTATAATAACATATGGTAATTACATATATTTTATTTTAAGTTTTATGTTTGTTTAAAAAACAGCTTATGTGCCTTAGAATAAAATTGTGATTGAAAAAGGAATGCAGAAGAGTAATCAATGAATCTTACTTTTGCAGGAGCCAAATAGGGACAGGGTAAGGGAGCTAGTAGAGTCACATTCACAGCATGTAGTTAGAAAACTATTGTCATCATTAAGATACAGAATATCCTGGTCAAGAGAAACACAGCCATTTTACTAGTTCAAGGTTCTTTTCATTTACTGTATTCTGTAATGATTAAAATTTATGTTCAATAGTGATGCATATTCTTCATGTTGCAGATATAACAAAATAAGAATTAAAGAACAAAAAAATCAATATTATGAATTATTATTTTTGCAAAGAGCCTACTAGTATGCTTCATTATAATGGAGTAAAACGATATAGTAAATGATTCAAATTTATTTTATCGTAAACTTTATTGAACAGCAATAGTAAACACTGCATGCTCAGGCTTCTAGTTTGCTCTAAACCTATCATGGCTGTATGCTCATGTGGAACAGTTCACTGGACATCATGTAACTTTATTAGAAACGTTATTTCTGGCCAGACGCAGTGGCCCATGTTTGTAATCCCAGCACTTTTGAGGGCCGAGACAGGTGGATCACTTGAGGTCAGGAGTTCAAGACCAGCCTGACCAACATAGTGAAACCCCATCTCTTCTAACAATACAAAAATTAGCCAAGCCTGAAGACGCATGCCTGTAGTCCCAGCTTCTTGGGAGGCTGAGGCAGGAGAATCGCTTGAACCTGGGAGGCGGAAGTTGCAGTGAGCCGAGATCCCCTCCTGCATTCCAGTCTGGGCAACAGACTGAGACTCCGTCTCAAGAAAGAAAAGAAAAAGAAAAAGAAATAAATATTATTTCTGAATTATTTATTGAATTATATATGATTATAATGTCTGTATATAATCTTTTCAAGCAATATTCTTATTTCACTTTTGTTCACCTTGCTTTGTAAAATTTAACTATTAAAATTATAATGACATAGTCAGTATCTGGGCCGATATCAGGTTATCAATGCTATTACCATGATAAATAGATATTTACATTATCATGTTCTAAAAATTGTATTTAAATGACATGGTGACATTGAATAAAACAATGTTTATTTCATTCATGAAAATTTAAGAAGAAAACATAACAAACGTGGAGAATGGATGTTGGAAAAAAATTAGACTGGACTATTTCCTAACTGATCTTCCAAAATCTTCTAAACTTATGATAAAAGTACTGGCACTATTCAGTTCTTTTGAATATAATCATAATTTCTTCTTTTCTGATTATTACCATTTATGGCAGTTACCTTAGAATTTGCTGTCAAACAGGAAAAAGAATTGTATTACATTGTAGCTGGAAATTGGAGTAAGACATTCCTAAAAGAAGTAATACTTGCATGAATTCTCAAAAAGAAAATAGGATATACCCAGGATAAATAAAAGTTTCTAAGATTCTGTGATGATGGAAAGCACATACATACATCTGAAAAATAAAGAAGTGAAGGTATTTGGCTCCAGCATTAGAATAAAAATGAGAAATGAGATTGGAGAGGTCGGTAGAGGCTAAATTATAAAAACATTTTGAAGTGTAGTTTAAAAGATTGGACTTTATCTTAAAAGTAATTGTAGTATTTCAGTCTAAAATTTAATGAAGTATTTTAAGCAAAGGAAAGGCATGCTTAGATTTCTGTTTTAAGAAGGGTCATCTGTCAGGAAAACGGTAGACAGGCTAGACTAAGGGAGTAATCAGACAGCTATCACAGTGTTGCCTGTTCTAAGCCTCTGTGGTAGCAATGGAAGTAAGAGAAACACCTAAGGGTTGGAATGTGGAGAGCCAGGTGAAAACAAAGTACTTTTCAAGGTTATTTTTCAGAAGATAAATTGAACAACCAGTTTTTTAGTTGCTATTCACTGGATAAGATACAATTGGGATAGGTGGTTTTGGAGAGAAAAAGGGGCATTATGAGTTCAGCTCTAAAAATTTCAGGTTTTCTAACTGGAATTCTGTAACTGTAAGCTAATTCTCTACTTAAACATTAATTATGCAAATACCATATGTTTACAAAATGCTTCCTGCAGCTGCTTCTGAATGTTTGGGGAATGCTGTGTTCCTCTGCTGGTCTGGTGAAAAGCTCTCTTAATTTTTAGCAGAAAGAGAACAGCATCTAGGCAAACTGCTACCTGAGAGCGTTTCTGTTCCTGCTCAAAATGCTTGGTTATATTGTCATATTCTACATTTGTGTGTAGGAGAGCAGTTAAGAGCACAAGCTCTGGATCCAGATTGAGTTGGTTCATGATCCTAATTAGATTTGGAAGCTGTATTACCTATGCTTAGTCTTACATTTTCTTTACTTCACTTTACCCATCTGTATTAGTCCATTCTCATTCTGCTAATGAAAACATTCCCTAGACTGAGTAGTTTATAAAGGAAAGTGGTTTAATTGACTCACAGTTTCACATGGCTGGAGAGGCCTCACAATCATGTTGGAAGGGGAATGAGGAGCAAACTCATGTCTTGCATGGAAACAGGCAAAAGAGTGTGTGCAGGGGACTCCCTTTATTAAACCAACAAGTCTTGTGAGACTTACTATCATGAGAAAAGCATGGAAAAAACCTGCCCTCATGATTCAATTACCTCCCACAAGGTCCCTCCCACTAAATGTGGGGATTACGGGAGCTACAATTCAAGATGAGATTTGGGTGAGGACACAGACAAACCTTATCATTCCACCTCTGGCCCCTCCCAAATCTCACATCATCACATTTCAAACCTGATAATGCTTTCACAACAGTCCCCCAAAGTCTTAACTCATTTTAGCACTAACTCAAAAGTTCACAGTCCAAAGTCTCATGTGAAATAAGACAAGTCTATTCCACCTATAAGCCTATAAAATCAAAAGCAACTTAGTTACTTCCCAGATACAATGGGGGTATAGACATTGGTTAAATATACCCATTCCACATAGGACAATCTGGCCAAAACAAAGGGGCTACAGCCCCATGCAAATCCAAAATCCAGAAGGACAGCCAAATCTTAAAACTCCAAAATGATCTCTTTTGACTTCATATCTCATATCCAGGGCATGCTGATGCAAGAGGTAGATTTCCGTGGTCTTGGACAGCTCCAGATCTGTGGTTTTGCAGGGTACAGTCCCCTTCCTGTATGCTTTCATGGGCTGGCATTGAGTATGCGACTTTTCCAGATGCACATTGCAAGCTGGCAGCAGATGTACCATTCTGGGATCTGGAGGATGGTGGCCTCCTCTCACAGCTCCAATAGGGAGTGTCCCAGTGGGACTTTGTTTGTGGACTCCCACCACACATTTCCCTTCCACACTGCCCTAGCAGAGGTTTTTCATGAGGGCTCCACCCATGCAGAAAACTTCTGCCTAAACATCCAGACATGTCCATACATCCTCTGAAATCCAGATACAGGTTCCCAAACCTCAATTCTTGACTTCTATGTAGCTGCAGGCTCAACACCACATGGAAGCTGTCAAGACTCAGGGCTTGCACTCTCTGAAGTCATGGCTTGAGTTGCACCTTGGCCCCCTTTAGCCATGGCTAGAGCCCAAGTCCCTAGGCTGCACACAGCAGGGTGGTCCTGAACCTCACCCATGAAACCATTTTTCCCTCCTAGGTCTCAAAACCTGTGATGGGAGGGGCTGCTGTGAAGGACTGTAACATGCCCTGGAGACATTTTTCCCATTTTATTGGTGATTAACATTCTGGTCCTTGTTAGTTATGCAAATTTCAGCTGTTGGCTTGAATTTTTCCCCAGAAAATGGGTTTTTCTTTTCTACTGCACCATCAGCTACACATTTTTCAAATTTTTATGTTCTGGTTCCTCTTGAATTCTTTGTTGCTTAGAAATTTCTTCTGCCAGATATCCTAAGTCATCTCTCTTAAGTTCAGAGTTTCACAGATTTCTAGTGGCAAAATGCCACCACTCCCTTTGCATAACAAGACTGAACTTTGTTGCAGTTCCCAACAAGTTTCTCATCTCCATCTGAGACCACTTCAGTCTGTACTTTATTTTCATGTGACTATCAGCTTTTGGTCAAAGTCATTCAACAAGTCTTTAGAAAGTTCTGAAATTTCCCACATCTTCTTCTTTTCTGACCCATATCGAATCTTTTTCTCAGCTCTCCTAACTGTTCCAACCTCTGCCTGTTACCTAGTTCCAAAGTTGCTTCTACATTTTTAGTTATCTTTACAGCAGCACCCCAGTACCTGGCACCAACTTACTGTATTAGTCCGTTCTCATGCTGCTAATAAAGACATTCCTTAGACTGGGTAATTTATAAAGGAAGGAGGTTTAATTGACTCATCGTTTCACATGTCTGGGGAGGCCTCACAATCATGGCAGAAGGGGAATGATGAGTAAACTCATGTCTTACATGGCGTATGGCAAAAGAGACAGTGTGCAGGGGAACTTCCCTTTGTCAAACCATCAGATCTCCTGAGAATTACTTACTATCACAAGAACTGCATGGGAATAACCCATCCCCATGATTGAATTATCTCCCACAAGGTCCCTCCTACTGCATGTGGGGATTCTGGGAGCTACAATTCAAGATGAGATTTGGGTGGGGACACAGCCAAACCATATCACCGTCTCCTAAAATAAATACATACAATGAAAAAAAATAGTAATAGTTCCCACCTTATAAAATTGGGTGATGCATAATGTGAGTTCTCATCAAAAGTTAGGCAGAAATGTCAATGTCTGTGATTAAAATTTTCTACTTGCTCTCTTCCTTGGATTTTGAAATTTAGCTATTTAATCCCCAATACAGCTGTTTACAGACACACTAGTAAATTAAGAACTTCTGATAACCTTGCTAAATTGTAAGAACGTGTTAAATCAATTGTTGAATTTTGAAATGGAAGCTTCAGGCATGATTCTGTAGTAAAGATAAGAAGATTCAAAAAATTAAAGAAGGGTGAAGAAGAAATTAATCTCTATCACCTATGGGGTTAGCTTTTAAACTTTTAGCAATTCTATTTGAGGTAACTGTAGAGAACAAATTAGTAGATGAAGATTTGTCTACAGATTTCATATATTGTCACTGCTGCTGGAATTCTAATGTGCCTCTAAGTTAGATGTTCTTGATTCTGCCAGTTAATTGGAAACTGAGTCTGATTTCATTAGTGCAAGGTGTGCCCTGGAATCTGATTCTGATTTAATTCCTTTGAGATGTGACCTAGGCATTGAGCTTTTTAAAAGTCCTCATAGATTCTAATGACAGTCACTTTTGAGAACCACTACTCTACAGCAATCTATTATTTCACATTCTCCCACTCTGAATTCCTGCTGTAGAGTTTTACAGTCAGCTACAAAAACAGAGAATATAGGGTTTCATTCTTTTGTTATTATTTATATTATATATTTTTCAAATAACATCAGCAAATATAAATCTTGAGTCATGAGATGTGTTTATTGTACTTTATTCAAATCGCTACAAAGGATTGGAAAACGATAGTAGGCATCTAAGGTATTCTAATCCTGCTATTTTTAATTAAAATAGAATTTCTAAATATTTGAAATTCTGATACTAAATAATGGTAGCACTTTTATTATATGCTATATACTAATGTCACATTTATATATTATACATTCTTCCCATGTCACACTAAAATCTTTAAGAATTTTCTTTTCTCTAACAACTATCCTTGCTTTCTGGGTTTCTAGATGTTCCAGAAACGTAACTTCAGTTCCTGCATTTGTCTTTAGATTGTGAGTGCTAGAACTGATAAGCACTGCATAAAGTGTTTACCTCAAGTGCATATGAAAATTGTATTAAACAGAAAAGAAAAACTGCAATTTTATACATAGAAAAATATTATATGGCATATTATCAAAGCATTTTGTAATACCATTGTTTATAAATATGTGCATTTATTTGCTTGTAGGTTGGCTCTCATTTAACACATTTTTTTACTGGAAATCTGCTGTAGATAGAGGCCGGGTATGGTGGCTTACTCCTGTGATATCAGTACTTTGGGAGGCCGAGGAGGGCTGATGGCTTGAGATCAGGAGTTTGAGACCAGCCTGGTCAACATGGTGAAACCCCGTCTCTACTAATAATACAAGAATTAGCTGGGCGTGGTGGTAGGTAGCCTGTAATCTCAGTTACTTGGGAGGCTGAGGCAGGAGAATTGCTTGAACCCAGAAGGTGGAGTTTGCAGTGAGTTGTGCCATTGCACTCCAACCTGGGCAATAGAGTGAGACTGTCTTAAAACAACAAAAAAAAATTGCTTTCAGCCCTGAGGGATACATTATGTAGAAGAATGTTATGCTGCTTTTTTACTTATATATAAGAAGTAATTTATCTGCCCCAAAGAACACTGTTGTTATTTTTACTTATATGTTATGCATTTGTATATGACACATTAGTTCAAAATAGTTTTTAGTATCCACTGTGGGCAAATTCATGGGCCTCCAAAAATGTCTACATCTAAATTCCCAGAACCAGTAAATAGGCTATGTTGCAAGGTAAAGGGGAATTAAAACTGTAGATAGAATTAAGTTTGCTAATCATCTGATCTTGAGATAGGGCAATCATCTTGGATTGCCTGGTGGGACTAATATAATCACGGGACCCTTATAAAGTGAAAGGGGAGGGGCGGAAGAGTCAGAGTCAGAGTGAGAAAGATTGGACTCATCATTACTGGCTTTGAAAATGGAAAGGGGTTAGTTGCCAAGGAATGAGGGCACCTTTTCGAAGCTAGAAAAAAGCAAGAGGATGGATTCTTCCATGGAATATTCAGAAAAAAAAAAAAAAAGATATATATATATATATATATACACACACACTGCTGACACGTTGATATGAGCCCTGTGAGACCCATTTCAGATTTCTGTCCTCCAGAATGATGAGTCATAAATTTGTGTTGTCTTAGGCCAGCAAGTCTTTTCTAAGTAACAGTAGTGAAAGGAAATTAATTCAGTAGCTTAGAGTAATTTAGGGCATATACCAAGATAAAATAAATTAGAAATATGTAGCAAGCATGACATAGTAGGAAATAAAAGTAAAATAATAATATGGTATTAAGAACGAGGTTGCAACAATAACGACAAGCTAAAAATAAAAAAAAAAAATGCAGGGAAGGGAAAATGTTCAGCTACAAAATCAAAATGCCTGTAAGGTTAAAAAAAAAAAAAAAAGGATAATTTAGGCCACAGATATGTTATAAAATTGTCATAGTCAAGTATTTGTCCACAATGTGTTTGTCAGAATGCCAGTTCCATTAGATGCTTTGTACAACATGGGTTCTCTGATCCATACTCCATCGTATCTAACCCTGCTTGAAGCACTGTTGAAATGCAACTTTTTCAATGAATTTCTACCAGTGTTTCCAAACATTATTAGACATTTACTAGTAATATTTGTTATCTCATAAAACTAGTATTGTACTGTGAATGTGTTTTAGGAAATGAGTTAGAGATCACTGGAGCTATGGTTGCTCAGAAGAAAGGAAGATTATTTTCAGGTCTTATCACGGAAGTCTTTGCAGCATAAACATGCTGTGTGCTGGAGCCTGATGAGACGAAGGGAAGGAATGGAGCATAGAGAACAGCAGTTTAGAAAGGGAATCAATGTGAGCAGAAACATTCAAATGGCAAAGTGCAATGTGTGCTACAGGGATAGTAAGTAGACTTGATTAGGGGAACCAAGAGAAATGTAGAAGTAGATGACCTGGAAAGATAGTGTGCACCCACACCTAGAGGGAGCCTGAATACAAAGATAAGGAGTCTGGAAATTACTCTGATACAGGAGTTGGGAAATTGACGCTGCTTGAGCAGGATAGTAAATTGTCCAAATCCTTGCCTTCAGAAGGCTAGCCTGGCACTTTTATGAAAAGTGAGGATTTGAACTTGAGAAAATCCACAGATGAGGAGACCCCGAGCAAACTTTTAATGGTATGGAATAATAAGACTCTTCAGTAGAGCAGAAGAAGAGGAAAAAGTTGGTAAAACTGAGAGATATTTTAAGGGAATAAAAATAACAGCTATTTTTAATTAATTAGGTAAAAACCAACTATTTTGGGGGAAAGATTTGGCACAGTAGCTAAAGTATATGTTCTCTGATTCTCTATTACCTAGAATAGAGATAGCATTCATCTCTCTTTATAGAGATAGTATTCGCATGATGCTCCTGTTCAGCACCATAAAATGATACACAATTGTTCATTATTTCATTCAATCAGTATATTTACTCATTTTTTTATTCATGTAGCAAGTACCTTACTGTGGCCACATACTGTGATAAGCCTGAGGATATAATAAGAAACATAAAGATTAACTGCATGCTGTGTATATTACATTATTTATTATCATTAGGAAAGGAACTTGTCAGTTCTTCAGTCTTGTGATATATTTCAATCTAAAAGAAAAATAACTTTGTGAGGAGCAGGGCAATGTTTGCAATATCCATAACTCTACAGCTTTGTCTTCTTCATTTTTCCTTTTAGTCAATTCATTTCTTAAGGTACTAAGTCTTGAACACTTGCTGTTTACCATGGATATGTAGATTATGATGGCCCATTGTGTGTGCTTGTACATGTGGGTGTGTGCACGTGAATTGCACATAGGAGTGATGTTTGTGTGTGTTGCATTTGTATTGCTTCTGTGGTGCTTGTGTGTTGTTTCTGTGAGTGTTGTGTGTGTGAGAGTGAGTGTGTGAGCCTGTGAGTGTACAACCTGAAGAAGATGGAGTTCTGTATTGTTTCTCCTGTGTGCTTGGTATGACTCCAAGACTGTTCATGCTATGGATCAGTGAAGCAGGCCCTTTTTCTTGTTCACAAATTACTAGTTGTCATATGGTTTCTCCTGCCATTCAAGCATTGCTTCCTCCCAATAAATTCATAGTAATGAAAAGAAGAATGTTTAACATTTAATAAATCATCTTTATAGCAGAAATGTTACTGTCTTTGTGCTTCCCATTTCTGACAAATGGAAATATGATTAACATTTCCAGCTGAACTGGCATGTAGTGTAAGGATGGTTTAGATTACTAGCTTCTGAAAGTTTCTTATATAAAATTCATTGAGAAGCACTAGAATATCCCTTTTCCACGATACTTGCAGTTCATTTAGAAAACATACAACTTAAAATGTCACTTAAGACAATCTTATGTCATCATTGTAATATTTCATATTGTCTGAATAATCATTTTTAATTTTTATATATAGTTTGTCACCCCAAAATCAGCACATAGTCTTCTATCAAGAAATTTCTGCAGATTAGAAAAGAGGAATATTTATTAAGTGTTCACTAAGAAAAGCAGTCAAAATGCTATCATTAATAATACAACTGCTGGGCGTGGTGGCTCGCGCCTGTAATCCCAGCAGTTTGGGAGGTCGAGGCCAGTGGATCACAAGGTCAAGACATCGAGACCATCCTGGCCAACATGGTGAAACCCCGTCTCCACTAAAAATACAAAAATTAGCTGGGCATGGTGGCACATGCCTGTAGTCCCAGCTACTCGGTATGCTGAGGCAGGAGAATCGCTTGAACTTGGGAAACAGAGGTTGCAGTGAGCCGAGATCACGCCATTGCACTCCGGCCTGGAAACAGAGCAAGACTCCATCTCCAAAATAAATAAATAAATAAATAAATAAATAAATAAATAAATAACACAACTAACTGCGTTTAAATTTCAAGCTCTTCGTTACAACATATAAAGAGATTTCTTAGTTGCTGTCTGGGTAAGTCATGGGTAGTGTGGATATTTGTGTGTGCATGTGCCCGTGCGTGTGTTTAAAGTGTTCTCTTCACCTTTATCAAGGATACACCCATGCTACTTGATCAAACTGAATATGTTTACTTTTATTATGGTGCATTTGATTTTTGGATCATAAAAATGAAAAGAAGGGCTGTTTCTGTGTTTAATAATTAGGTTGAGGACTACATTTGTTCATCCCATGTTAAAATAGAGGAGATTTGTGGAGATTTATTTTGAGTATTTTCCTATGTAAAGTAGGAGTAACTGATACAACACCTAAAACATAATTTTAAATGGTATTAAGTATTATTACAATTCAAGACTATTATAACTATGTAATATTATTCAATGAATCTTTACTTGTTATATAAATGTTCTTGTTTTTCTAGCCAGGCGATGTGGCGGGTGCCTGTAGTCCCAGCTACTCCGGAGGCTGAGGCAGGAGAATGGCCTAAACCCGGGAGGCGGAGCTTGCAGTGAGCTGAGATCCGGCCACCGCACTCCAGCCCGGGTGACAGAGCAAGACTCTGCCTCAAAAATAAATAAATAAATAAATAAATAAATAAATAAATGTTCTTGTTTTTAATGAAAAAACGTATGCAACCTTGGCAACTAATTAATTTTGCATGTCCATCATGACTGGTTTAGACTGTTTGCTTTCTATTTGTCTGTCCTATTAATCTACCAAATGCAGACACGGTCTCAGATTCAAGATGGGGCTTTAACAACAGCATTGGAACAAGAACAGTCAAAGAAACCTCATTGATTTCTATTTTTGCTAGGTTGGGAAACTAATGTGAATTGCTGATTTTCTCACTCAAAATCAATTCAAGAATACAAAGGACACATTGACTTTTTAAAAATCAATTTTATTGTGATAAATTAAGTGTTGAATTTTTCTTCTAATTAAATGTAATACTTTGAGTGTACAGTTTAATGACTCTTTTTTCCTCCAAATGTATATGCCATTATCTTAATCATGATATTACATATTTCTGCAGAAAATCCCCTCATAGTTATTTGCAGGTAATCACACACCACCTTCTATCCATGTCCAAAAGAAATACTGATTTGATTTATCTTACTATAGATTTGCCTGTTACGCAACTTCAATATATAGAACCATACGTGTACATATCATTCTGTCTAGCTTCTTTCACTCAGCATATTTTGGGAATTCATCCATTATTCGGTATTTATCAGTAGTTTATTCCTTTGTTTTGGTGAACAGTATTTCATTAAATAAATATAATATATATTATAATGTGTTTATCCATAACCATTTGATGGACCTTTGTTTTATTTCTTGTTTTGACTCATCAGTAAAGCTGTTTTGAGCATTCCTGGTATAAACAATTATTTTTGGTTTTTGTGTAAAGTCCTAGTCATGAAAGTGCTGGGTCATACTGTAAACAATGCTTAAATTTATAAGAAATGACCAAACTATTTGTGAAAGTAGTCACATCATTTTACAATACTACTAATTGCTCTATATTTTCACCAACATTTAGTATTGTCAGTCTTTTATTTTCTTAGCCATTCCAGTGGGAGTGAAATAGTATCTATCTCATTTTTATTTTATTTTATGCTGTTTTTTTTCTTTTGAAACAAAGTCTCACTCTGTCATCCAGGCTGAAGTGCAGTGGGGCAATCATAGCTCACTACAACCTCCAACTCCTAGGGTCAAGCAATCTTCCAACCTCAGCCTCTCAAGTAATTGGGATTACATGTATGCACCACCATGCCTGGCTAATGTTTCTTTCTTTCTGGGATTACAGGTGTGTACCACCATGCCTGGCTAATGCTTCTTTCTTCTCTTTCTTCTCCTTCCTTCCTCCTTCCTTCCTTCTTTCCTTCCTTCCTTCCTTCCCTCCTTCCTTGCCTCCTTCCTTCCTTCTTTCCCTCCCTCTCTCCTCTCCTCTCCTCTCTTCTCCTCTCCTCTCTTCTCCTCTCCTCTTCTCTCCTTCCCTCTCCTCTTCTCTCCTCCCCTCTCCTCTTCTCTCCTTCTCTCTCCTCTCCTCTCTTTTCTTCTTTCGAGATGGGGTCTCCCTGTGTTGCCCAGGCTGGTCTCAGTCTTCTGGGCTCAAATGATCCTTCTACCTCTGCCTCCCAAGGTATTAGGATTACAGGCTTGAGTCACCACACCTGGCTCTCATTGTTAATTTAATTGGCACCGCCTGATAATTAACAATGTTGAATGTCTTCATAGGCATGTTAGCCATTTGTATGTCTTCTTTTGTTAAATGCCTTTTCAAAGCTTTGCCCATGTTATTGAATCATCTTATAATTTTGAGTTATTCTTCATACATTCTAAATACTATTACTTGTCATATATTTTCATTGCAAATATTTTCTCCATTTTATCTTGCCCTTGCTCTTTTGTCTCCCATTTTATCTTCCCCTAGAAGAGAAGGTTTTTATTTACTTAGGCCCGATGTATCTTTTTTTTCTTTTTTTACCATTGTTTTGTGTCCTGTCTGAAAAAATCATTAATTTTTCCAAAGTCACATAAATTTTATTTTATTTGTTCTTCTATAATTTTATGGTTTTAGCTTTTATGTTTATGTCCATGCTCTATTTCAAGTTATGGTTTGAGGTAAGAGTCAAGGTTCACTTCTTTTCCATATGAATATCCAGCTATTCCTGCACAATTTGCTGAAAAGACTGTGCTTTCTACATTGTACCAACTTGGTAGTTTTCTAAAAAATCAGTTAAATACATATATGTGCATATACTCCTATTGATACTCTTTTTTCTTGAGTTGATTTGTATATGTCCTTATACCAATACCACACTGTCTAGATTAATGTAGATTTATAGTAATTCTTGAAAGTTCAATTGGCAGCCTACATAATAAGAATCACTTATTAATATTTATTTATAAATACAACCACTTAATCTCTCAAGACATTTCTTAGTTAAAATAAAAGGAGACAGACTTTTTTCCCCACTGAAACTAAATGGTTAAAATATTGGTTCAGACTGTAAAGATTAATTATTTGAGGGCTACGTTTAGAGAAAGTTTAGAGTAAATAATTATTTGGTATGAGTTTGTTTTCATTTTCTGAGTATGTGATTTTAAGGGATAAAAAATATAAAATGGTATTTCAAATCATAAATAGAGAAAAATGCTTCATTCCAAAGAGGATTTTAAGAATAGAAAAATACAATTATTGGTTATATTATCTGGTACCTGCAAGTTTTCCATGGTACTCCCAGAGTAATGTTATGAATGAAAGTTTTTCCTTCTGTGAGATGACATATCCCACTTACTGAATCTAAATCTTCCAACTTTGTGATCATAACAATACCATGTCTTAAAATATGTATATGACATTCTCATTTGGATGCAAATCATACTAAATGTCCTAAATTACTTAGTTAAATGTGAATAGATGACATATTTGCTTGATAATTGTCCAGGAATAATGCTAAACTTCCTTAAAAGTGCCATATAGGCAGTTCCTTTACAGTTGTGCTATGTTAATATTCAATAATGTGGTACTATCTAATGCCCTGAGTAAGAATGGAAACAAAAAAATAATAAATTATCGCTTAAGAAACAATATCCATGAGATTGAGATAAAAATATAAGAATTTCTTAGTGTGTTTCACAGCTATCAAATATATTATTTTAAAATGCATGTATATATGACATACATGTCAAACATATATATATGTATATGTCATGGAGCAAAAATGCTTATACATAATTTTATGATTTGAAAACACTTGATCAAAGTTAAAGAAATTTCCTTACGGCAGAAATTCTCCTTGCTTGCAATATTCTAATTGAGTTGTAGATCTAGAGAAATATATAGAATATATTGCCACCAACTTGTTTTAATGTTGTATTTTTTCAAGTATTTATGTTCATATGTGGTTCTCCACCTGAACAAAACTGAAAATTCAGAATAATTAAGTAAAACAACTTGCTCCTTTTGATGCATTGGAATTAATTTCATAGATTGTAAAACTTGAAAGGAAGACACCTAAAGAACCATGTAATCAAATCCCCTCACTTAACTTGTGAGGTCACTGAGAATCAGATACAGTAAGAATTGCCCCAAATTACATGCTAACTGTAAGACTGCAAGTAAGTTTATAACTTGAGCTGTCAAGTTCTATATTTAATACATTTGTGCTTTGGTATTAAAATTTTACTGTGGTTTGTTTACTGATCATATGTCTTAATTTTCTGCCTCTAACTTAACCAAAAGTTCCATTGAAGGAGTGAAGCCTTTCATTTTCTTTATGTTCCCATTGAGATTGAGTTATTCCAAGGCACAGAATCAGTGCTCAATAAAATCTTGCACATTGATTGTTCCATGCACATCAGAAGTCAAGCAAAAAGAAGTCGAGCAACAGCTTTCAGGGTATTCAGTTGCAGCAGCAGTATCAAGGCCTCAAATGAATAAGACTTGCAAGATAGTCCACCCTCAACCTGGACTTGCTTTTGTCAGAGGTGAGTTTACTGGGGTCACAATGTGTCATGTGTTCTGCTCTGCTCTTGTTCAGTTACAACTTCATTTCTAGAGAAGGATTCCCTCTGCCAATATTTGAAATCTGCTCTTAGCCATTAATCTGCCAAAGCACACAGATATTGACTAAGGGATTCTGATAGCTGGATGTGGCTGTGTATTCTTCTAGTCACACAAACACACACACACACACACACACACACATAATTGAGAGAAGAAGTGAATTAATGCAAAGTTGTTATCTTTTGTTATATCCTCTATTGATCAGTTGGACCATATACTGCAGGTGAATATGCTGTATAACTTAATTGAGGAGGAAAGATCTTGCATTCTAATTATTTATTTGTCTTTGCATTTTGTGCAAATTCTAATTATCTCACTTAAATTTGTCTAATTATTTATTTTTCTTTGCATTTTGTGCAAACTTTAATTATCTCACTTAAATTTGCCATTGTCTTTGATGACCTCATTACCTTTATCATTTACAATTTATATTCTAATAAGTGGAAGTTGAAGATACATAATAGATAAACTTATTTTTATTTTATTGACATTTTTATTGTATATACATATATGGCTTTTGTTTATTCTGAATTATTATTTAGGTAGCTGAAAGTCCCTAGACTTCAACAGCCCATGGGTATACAAAAGGTCAATTTAATAAGGTATCACTATCTCATAAATCCCTACCTATGAAAAACAGCATCTCGGATTCACATTTAAGGTTTTTTCCCTGCTTGAAATGTCTGTGTGCATCCCAGGATATGACTTATCTGATTTTTTTAATCCATCATAGTTGCTTCTTATGCTCTCCACTCTTGCACTCTTGCTGCTCTCTCTAGGCTCTCTCTTTATGCTTGCTATGCCTCAGCTGCGTTACCACACTAGTACCACCCTGTGTAGAGCTCCCCTCCAGCTTTCACATAAGCTATAGTTCTGCCTAACACTGTCACTCAAGCCCCAGGTGGGATGGAAGCTGATGCTACCTCTGCCACTAGTAATGTTAATAGAAAAACTTCAGTTGAATTAAATTTAAAGGAGTTTAACTGAGAGCAATGAAAGATTCTCGAATCAGGCAGCCCCAAGAATCACAGGAGATTCAGAGACTCCAGGGGTGTTGCGTGGTCGGACCAAATTTATAGACAAAAAAGTAAAGTGAGGTACAGAAATCGGAAGTGAAGTATAGAAACAGCTGGATTGGTTACAGCTCGGCATTTGGCTTATTTGAACACAGTTTGAATACTGGTTGAAGAATGACTGCTGGGATTGGCCGAGACTCAGCGGTTGTTACAGGCACATAACTCATAAATTAAGTTTTCAGTCTTGTCTATCTATTAAGTTAGGTTGCAGTTCATCCACAAGGACTCAAATATAGACTTATGGAGTCCTTCTCAGGCATATTTAGTTTGCTTTAACAGTACTCACAGAAGGCCATTGTTTGTTCCATGCTATTTCTGCATCTTCGCAAGTAGTGATGTGATGGTATCTTCTGCTCCAATATGATGTTACCACAGACTCATTCGTTGGCCAAACGTTAGACAGGTCCCTCTGAGCCCTCTTTTCAACTAGACCCCATCCTTGAGCTTCCACGTCCCTCCTTGCAGTGTCTAGTCTTAGCAACAATCCTGCTAAATCGGTGTAGAGAGAATCCTCCCACCCTCATTAGCTGATCAAATTCCTTATCCCCCACTATCTCTGAGGTGATAACTGATTAGCGTGCCCTGCCTCCACTGCCTCCAACAAGAGTCCTATTAGGTCAGTTTAGCATGAATTCTCCTAGACTGGATGTCTTCCACAGAAATTTTTTTTTTTTTTTTTTTTTTGAGATGGAGTCTCGCTCTGTCACCCAGGCTGTAGTACATTGGCGTGATCTCGGCTCACTTCAAGCTCCGCCTCCAGGTTTCACGCCATTCTCCTGCCTCAGCCTCCAGAGTAGCTGGGACTACAGGCGCCTGCCACCACGCCTGGCTAATTTTTTGTATTTTTAATAGAAACGGGGTTTCACCGTGTTAGCCAGACTGGTCTGATCTCCTGACCTCATGATCCACTTGCCTCGGCCTCTCAAGTGCTGGGATTACAGGCGTGAGCCACCGCAGCCCGGCCCTTCCACAGTAATTTTTTATTCATTGACCCTTCACTTGGTTTTAGCTATAAATTCCCACTTTCACTTTTTGTTTTTGGAATTTAGCTCATTCTATCTCCCCTGTTGTTGTATCACTGACACCTATCACAGTAATCCTGAATAGTCTTCCTTATCATTTTGACAAATGTCAGAATAATTTCGTCTTCAACAGATACACTCTCTAGTAGCATTGTTTTGGTGGTAGAGTGATATCTTTTTAAACTGAGACCTTTCCTGAACAGCACATCCTAGCTGAAGTCTGTGGCCTAGAAAGGATACAGAAAGTGACTCACAAAGCTCACTGATTCATAGAACAATATTTATTTTCCTGACATGAGTCATTTAGTAACCTTATTAATAGCTTGTATTTATCAATACATATGTCCACTATTGGCACTGAGCATCTATGAATTTCCAGAAATAATTTTCTTCCATCTTGCACAAATGTCTAAAATTCTAAGATAGAGAAGTTAATGAGATATATATTACATCTGCAGTGTTAAACCAAAGTTTCTATTCAATGAATGTTTACATACACAAATACACACACATCTGATTTTAGAAAGACTAAAGGACTATTGTACATACATACACACATGTGAATATATTTATATATAATTTATATATGTTTGTGTGTGTATTTGTCATGTAATCTTTCGAGAATTAATGTTATACACAGTATGTGGTATTCTCTTGCTTTACTGCATTCACTTTCATTTCAGGAAGGTCCTTACAGATAAACATTATTCAAAGCAAGAAAGCATTTAAAATTACATTAAGGCAGAATCAGGCATTTTGGTAGTCATAATAGAGCTAGAAAGCAGCATGAAGTGAACAAAGGGCTGCACAGCAGGAAATTTATGCTTCCGAAGAGGCAATTCACACCTGTTAACTACTGTGAACAGAATGAGACACAACACCAAGTTTCCATCTAAATACAATGCTAGTTGTTTTTTAAAAATTTTTAAAGTTTAAATTTTTTGCAAAAATAGTTACTGAATTAAATGATTCCGTCTATAGAATAATATAAAATAATGCCTAAACAAGGATAATGTGACAAGAAGAAATTGCAAAGACATAGAATAGTAAACAAAATATATGTATCATTATATTCCATAAGGATATCAAGAGAAAAAGGGAAAAAATAATGACTAGATTAGTTTAGAAAACAAAAATATGCAGAGCCAATAGTCTGCTGGTTACAGGACATTATAATGAAACACAGGGAATATTCTCTTATCTTTTTGTGATGAAATTTGTTTATATTGAGTTAATAGTTAGATTAGACATACTCAGTTCTCAAGATCCAGAGAGGTACATAGCTAAAAATAAGACTCTCCCAAGCATATTTAACAAGTGAAAAAAGAAATAATAGAACTCAATGAAGAAAATGTTTCTCGGGGGGTGGAGCAAGATGGCCGAATAGGAACAGCTCCAGTCTCCAGCTCCCAGCGTGAGCGACACAGAAGACAGGTGATTTCTGCATTTTCAACTGAGGTACTGGGTTTATCTCACTAGGAACTGCCGGACAATCCGTGCTGGTCAGCTGTTGCAGCCTGACCAGCGAGAGCTGAAGCAGGGCCAGGGATCACCTCACCTGGGAAGCGCAAGGGGGAAGGGAATCCCTTTTCCTAGCCAGGGGAACTGAGACACACAACACCTGGAAAATCGGGTAACTCCCACCCCAATACTGCGCTTTAAGCAAACGGGCACACCAGGAGATTATATCCCACACCTGGCCGAAAGGGTCCCACGCCCATGGAGCCTTCCTCATTGCTAGCACAGCAGTCTGCGATCTAACGGCAAGGCAGCATCAAGGCTTGGGGAGGGGCACCCGCCATGGCTGAGGCTTAAGTAGGTAAACAAAGCCCTGGGAAGATTGAACTGGGTGGAGCTCACAGCAGCTCAAGGAGGCCTGCCAGTCTCTGTAGACTCCACCTCTGGGGACAGGGCACAGCTAAACAACAACAACAACAACAAAAGCAGCAGAAACCTCTGCAGATGCAAATGACTCTGTCTTACAGCTTTGAAGAGAGCAGTGGATCTCCCAACACGGAGGTTGAGATCTGAGGATGGACAGACTGCCTGTTCAAGTGGGTCCCTGATCCCTGAGTAGCCTAACTGGGAGACATCCTCCACTAGGGGCAGACCGACACCCCACACCTCACACGGTTGAGTACACCCCTGAGAGGAAGCTTCCAAAGCAAGGATCAGACAGGTACACTTGCTGTTCAGCAGTATTCTATCTTCTGCAGCCTCTGCTGCTGACACCCAGGCAAACAGGGTCTGGAGTGGACCTCAAGC
>NW_012115833.1:3179446-3195184 GCF_000951035.1 Colobus angolensis palliatus | reverse complement strand
CACAAGTATACATATGTAACAAACCTGCACGTTATGCACATGTACCCTAGAATTTAAAGTATAATAAAATAAAATAAAAATAAAAAAGAAAATGTTTCTCCTAATGATACTTGATCTGCAATATTAAACCAAAACCCATTACCAATGAATGAATGGAGAAACTGAAAACACGGAAACCAATTCTGAGCATTATTCATCTCATGTGCCTTTTTCATTTGGCTACTTTCATGTGGCTGGTTTGTATAAAGTACTGCTGGGTTCAGATCCTTGCATGAATGTTTAAAACTGAGAACAGTCATTATTCACAGAGACCAAAAAGTTTTAAAAAATTAAAATTGAATGAGTGCAGACACATAAGAAGTGAGACTAAGAGTTCAAAAACATACCTATCCAGGTGCGTAGGTTTGTTTTTTTCTTTAACAGCATATATTTAGGATAATTTTCCCTGTTATTATTTGTGAAACAAATTGTTCAGTACAATGATTTTGCAAGCATGACCCTTTGCTAAGAAGGGGTTTCACCGTAAGAAGAAAAATGGCTATCACAAGGGAAGAAGAGAAGATGAGTGTAGTGAGAAGTTGTCTCCTCTTCTCCCAGGCCTATTTAACCTACAAGTATGGTTAATTCCTCTTCTTTTTCAAAACTACCCATAGTCTAGAAGAACCAAATTTATAAGTCATTGTTTTCTAACTGATCTCCCTATTTGTAGGGGAGCATATTTGGGTATAATGCTCTTCTTTTTTTCTCTTTAAAATTATTTCATATTTTTTTTTTTTTAATTTCACTTCAAGTTCTGAGATACATGTACAGAATGTGCAGGTTTGCTCCATAAGTATACACGTGCCATGGTGGTTTGCTGCACCTATCAATCCATCATCTAAGTTTTAAGCACTACATGCATTAGGTATTTGTCCTAATGCTCTCCCTCCCTTTGACCCCCAACTCCCAACAGGTTCCAGTGTGTGTTGTTCCCCTTCCTGTGTCCATGAGTTCAACTCCCACTTGTGAGTGAGAACATGCAATGTTTGGTTTCCTGTCCCTGTGTTAGTTTGCTGAGAAAGATGACTTCTAGTTTCATTCATATCACTGCAAAGGACATAATCTTATTTTTTTATGGCTGTATAGTATTCCATGGTATATATGTACCACATTTTCTTTATCCAATCTGCCATTGATGGGCCTTTGAGTTGGTTCCATGTTTTTGCTATTTATTTATGTGACCAAAAAACATATAAAAAAGCTCAACATCACTGATTGTTAGAGAAATTTACATCAAAACCACAATTAGATACCATCTCACGCCAGTCAGAGTGGAGATTATGAAAAATTCAAGAAAAAATAGATGCTGGTGAGACTGTGGAGAAATAGGAATGCTTTTATAATGTTGGTGGGAATGTCAATTGGTTCAACCATTGTGGAAGACAGTGTGGCAATTCCTGAATGATCTAGAACCAGAAATACCATTTGATCCAGCAATCCCATTGTTAGGTATATACACATGTGTATGTCTATTGCAGAACTATTTACTATTTTGTTCTTAAAAGAGCAAGTTCATCATTTTATAAGCTTACCCTGCTTTTATATATCCAGGAAAATCTGGACCTTCAACCAAACCTGCAAGACGTTACTCAGCAGACACTACTATCTTACTATCTTTTATTATCTACACAATTATCTTCTTGGTACTACTACCACTGTCATTCTCCTGCCCATTTTGTCCACTTCTATTCTGTATCCCCACATCCCCCAAACTGCACTTTAACTTTAGAAATTTCCACCCTAAAATGTTTCCTCTTCCAAAGGAAAAATGTTTCATTTTCTGATATAGACATCTTCTATTCCTGTGAACTCCAAATGTGAAACTGTTTTATAATTCTAGATGATTTTTAATACTGTTACCAAAATAAAGAAATAAAAAGGCACTGTGAGGCCCGACATGGTGGCTCACTTCTGTAATCCCATGGCTTTGGGAGGCCAAGGCAGAAGGATCACTTGAGGCCAGTAGTTGAGAATCAGCCTGGACAGCATAGCCAGACCCTGTCTTTAAAACAAAGTAGCTGGGGAGAGTGATGTGTTCCTCTATTCCTAGCTACTCAGGAGACTAAGGAAGGAGGGTCCCTTGAACCCAGGAGTTAGAGATTACAGTGAGCTATGCTCATGCCACTGAAGTCTAGCCTGAGTGACAGAATGAGACCCAATCTCAAAAACAAAATAAAATAAATTAAAAATGCACTGTGAAAATGTATCTCACGATTTTCTAATCTCATGTCTTCAAATAGACATGATTATTTTATTCTAAAGCTTTAAAGTCTTGTGACTTTTCAAACCTCCATGTAGAATTTCTTTACTTGTATTGTAACCTCTATGCTTATAAATTCTCAGAAAATGTAATAAAGATATATGGTGACAGTCATCCTAGTTTGCTTCAGACAGAGGTATTTCTAGAATAGGAGACTTTCAGCGCTAAACCTGGGAAAGACCCATGCAAACTAGAACAAGTTGGCCACCACACAAAGATTTGTGAAGTATAAAATAGTAAAAGTAGTTATATATTGTTAATAGTTGTTTACATGCAATGAACATATCTTTAGTATCAGGCATTCTGTGAAAACAGAGACTTTATGGCAGAAAACAATTTCTGCTCCCCTATTCCAACAGACCTAAAATATGAATCTTTAATTTTCAAGGTTTGGTTATTTAATTAATGCCAGTAACTTTGGAATAACTGTTTCTGTGGACTGATGGAGAAGGCTCAGTAGAAGTCTGACAAACCATGTGTAAGTCACAACATTGGAGGCAAAACATAACTAATAGTGACACTTATTAGTATACCAAAGATAAGTTATTAGTGTCTAATTAATAATGGTTTTTTAGTGCCACTGATAGCATAGTGGTGAAAAGTGGGTGCTCTTGTTAGGCTGCCTACATTTAAATTGGCTCTACTACTCAAAACCTTAGTTTCATTTTCTTTTAAATTTCAGCGCTAACATTAATTATATCATTGTATTCTTCCTAGTTTCAGATTAAAATGCCTATACATAAATAGGAAAGTGCCTGACATATGGAACACAGTTCTAGATGATTTTCAATAATGATGGTGATGATAATGTTGGTAATGATGGTGGTGGTGGTGCTCAAAAAAAATGTTACCAGGCTGATTTTGACTATTACTTTAATAAGAAATTGAGGATGCTCTTATGTCAGTAGATTAATTAGGAAGAATTTGTAATATAGATTAGAGGCCAAATAATATATATTTGGTTGTGATAAATAAGAGTATATAAAGATCATCAAATAATAGTCTGACTGTGGCCAATCTGGTTACATTTGGTAAACGTTGGTGCGTGTGTATGAATGTGTATTTGACACCTTTCCTAATCTGAAGTGAAACAACTGAAAAGTAGTATAAAGTATATACCTAGAAAGACACATAGAATAAGAAGACAGATTAGTGAATAAGAAATTTCAACAGAATTATGAAAGGTCAATAGTGGTTATAAAATAAGTAAATGATGAGTGATGTGGTTTGACTGTGCCCCCACCCAAATCTCATCTTGAATTCCCACATGTTGTGGGAAGGACCTGGTGAGAGATGAGTGAATCACGGGGGCAAGTCATTCTTGTGCTGTTCTAGTGATAGTGAATAAGTCTCATGAGATCTGATGGTTATAAAAAGGGGAGTTTTCCTCCACAAGTTCTCTTCTCTTGTCTGCCACTATGCGAGATGTGCCTTTCACCTTCCACCATGAGTGTGAGGCCTCCCCAGTCACATGGAACTATAAGTCCAATAAACCTCTTTCTTTTGTAAATTCCCAGTCTTGGGTATATCTTCATCAGCAGTGTGAAAATGGACTAATACTGTAAATTGGTAAGAGTAGAGTGAAGTGTTATTGAAAATATACCCAAACATGTGGAAACAACTGTGAAACTGGTTAATAGTCAAAGGCTGGAACAGTTTGGAGGGGTCAAAAGAAGACAGGAAAATGTGGGAAAGTTTGGAACTTCCTAGAGACTTGAATGGCTTTGACAAAAAATGCCAACAGTGATATGAACAATAAGGTCCAGGCTGATGTGGTCTCAGGTCTAGATGAGGAACTTTTTGGGAACTGGAGCAAAGGTGATTCTTGTTAGGTTTTAGCAAAGAGACTGTTGGCATTTTGCCTTGCCTTAGAGATTTGTGAAACTTTGAACTTAAGAGAGATGGTTTAGGAAATCTGGTGGAAGAAGAAATTTCTAAGCAATAAAGCATTCAAGAGGTGACTTATGTGCTGTTAAAGGCATTCCATTTTAAAGGGGAAACAGAGCATAAAAGTTTAGGAAATTTGCAGCCTGACAATGCGATAGAAAAGAAAATCCCATTTTCTAAGTAGAAATTCAAGCTGACTGCAAAAATTTGCAAAAGTAACAAGGAGCTAAATGTTAATCCCCAAGACAATGGAGAAAATATCTCTAGGGCATGTCAGGGGTCTAAGCCTAGGAGGAAAATGTCATTTCATGGGCTGGGCCCAGCATCTCCATGCTGTGTGCAGCCTAGGGACTTGGTGCTTTGTGTGCCAGCCACTCCAGTTGTGGCTGAAAGTGGCCAGTGTACAGCTCGGGCCATGGCTTCAAGGGTGCAAGCATCAAGCCTTGGCAGCTACAACATGGTGTTGAGCCTACCAGTGCACAGAAGTCAAGAATTGAGGTTTGGGAACCTCTGCCTAGATTTCAGAAGATGTATGAAAACACCTGGATGTCCAGGCAGAAATTTGTTCCAGAGGCAGGGCTCTCATGGAGAACCTCTGCTAGGGCAGTGCAGGAAGGAAATTTGGGGTCAGAGTCACCACACAGAGTCCCTACTGGGACACCACCTAGTGGAACTGTGAGAAGATGACCACTGTCCTCCAAAACCCAGAATGGTAGATCCACCAGCAGCTCACACCATGTGCCTGCAAAAGCCACAGACACTCAACACCAGCCCATGAAAGCAGCCAGGAGGGAGACTGTACCCTGCAAAGCCACAGGGACAGAGGTGACCAAGACTATGGGAACAGACCTTTTGCATCAATGTGACCTGAATGTGAGACATGGAGTCAAAGAGATCATTTTGGAGCTTTAAGATTTGACTGCCTTGCTGGATTTTGGACTTGCACGTGGCCTGTAGCCCCTTTGTTTTGGACAATTTCTCCCATTTGGAATGACTGCATCTACCCAGTGCCTGTATCTCCATTGTATCTAAGAAGTAACTAACTTGCTTTTGATTTTACAGGCTCATAGACAAAAGAGACTTGTCTTGTCTCAGATGAGACTTTGGACTGTGGACTTTTGGGTTAAGACTGAAATGAGTTAGACTTTCGGGGACTGTTGGGAAGGCATGATTGATTTTAAATGTGAGAATACAAGCTTTGGGAGGGACCGAGGTGAAATGATATGGTTTGGCTGTGTCCCCAGCCAAATCTCATCTTGAATTCTCATGTGTTGTTGGGGGGGCAAGGTGGGAGTTAATTGAATTGTGGGGGCAGGTTTTTCCTATGCTTTTCTGGTGATAGTGACTAAGTCTCACGAGATCTGATGGTTTTAAAACGAGGAGTTTTTCTGTACAAGCTCTCTTCTCTTGTGGGCTGCCATGTGAGATGTACCTTTCACCTTCCACCATGAGTGTAAGGCCTCCCCCAGCCACGTGAAACTGTAAGTCCAATAAACCTCTTTCTTTTGTAAATTGTCCAGTCTTGGGTGTGTCTTCATCAACAGTGTGAAAACGGACTAATACAATGAGGCTTTGGCTGTCTTCATTCTGCTACATGTCTAAAAGGCAAGACCAAAAGGATCAAATCCCATTCACAAAGCAGAACCTCAGGACAACTTGGAAATTTGAGGCAACATTTCCTTCTGAACTGGGGGTTGCAAGGTGGAGCTGAAAACAGAAAAACATTTTAATTGCTTTTTAAAGAACATCTGCATCATCTGCTTCCTTATCCAGTACAGCCAAGATGCTGTATCTATCCTAGGATGGTAGAAGATGAAAGGTTCTCTATCTCGTACAGGTTAATAAAGAATTATTTAGAGATATTCTGGACCAGAGAAGCTCTAAAAGCAAGATGATTAAATAATGGAACCTCCACTCTTTTTCATCCTTGACTCCTGTCACAAATGTATAAACTGCCAAAAAGAGAGGTGAATATGTTTTTATATGATAAGTAATACAGACATTGGGGTATTTCTGAACAAAACTTTCCACTACAGGACCCACCACTGAATGCACTTAACATTGACCACAGATATTTCAATAAAGGGCACCAGAAATTTGAGAAAAAGTCCCTACCGAAAGACACGTATCAAAGCAAACAAAAAGGAGAAAAAAGAGAAAAATAAATAAAAATTAAAGGGAACAGTGATAACACTAAGGGAAGGAAACTTTAGGAAGAAAACAGATCAAAATACATTGAGAGAAGTTCTATTTTTTCATGGAATATAAGGTGTGAGAGTACATCGTTCTCACTCTATAATCAAACAAAAAATTTGAGTAATTGACAAAATCAGAACTTTTCTGGAACCTATCAAATAGCTGAGGTTGAGGACAATGAAGTAAAATAAATTTCAGAGAGGATCAAGTCCCTCACAGAAAGCAGGGAGGGTCAAAGAAAGCATTCTACCTTTTGCTAGAGTGGGGAACTAGGTTGATCTCCAATAAAAGGGGATAAAGAGAAGTCAGTTAGGATTCTAACGAAGGTCTGTAGGCTGACCATGGGCCAGCGAGACTGGTTAGATCAGCTGAGAACCACAATATAAGGGGGACTGCACCCATTTGTCAGCTTTCCTCCCAGGGTGTCCAAAGGGAAGACTGGGAGCTGTGTGGGAGAGAGAGAGCCACGTAACAGCAAGGATGTTTAGGAAATGCTCAGCTATGGCTGAAGAGGGCACAAAACCCATTTTCCAGACCTTTTTCCTCTAAGAAACAAGAACTTCAAACTGCTGGGATGGGGACTGGAAGTCTACCCGGAGGAAGGCAGGCATGGTTTCTAGAGGAGGGAGAGGCAAATGGCTTTCACTCATGAGGGAGGGGTAGAAAAGCTTTCTGTCCCAGGATGCTGCCGTGGTACCAAAAAGTAAACTGCTATTGCAGGTGGAGGGGGAGAAGAGTTGGGGCAGAGTGTGCTCCCACAGTGCAAATTCTGCACTGTGAAAGAAAGCTGAATATTGCATGCTCTTACTCATATGTGGAAGCTAAAAAAAAAAAATAAAGTTGATCTCATGGAAGTGAAAGGTAGAACAGAGGATATCAGAAGCTGGGAAGGATTGGGAGAAGGGAGGGACAGGGAAAGATTTATTAAAGGACACAAAATTACATCTAGATAGGAGGAATGAGTTCTAGTGTTCTATAGCACTGTAGGGTGACCTAGTTAACAATAATATATAGCTTTAAATATCTAGAAGGAGGCTAGTGACTGTTTCCAACACAAAGAAGTGATAAATGTTTGAGATGATGGATATGTTTATTACCCTGATCTGATCAGTATATATTATATTTATCACCTTAATATGTGCCCTATGAATCTGTACAATTATTAGGTGTCAATTAAAATACTTGTAAAAACTCTGGGAAAAAACCCTCAAAAAAACTGTGCCTCTGGGAGCCAACTCACCAGCTTACTGAGAAGTGTAATCAAGAATTGAAAAGCTCCCCAACACCACTGACTTGGCATCAAGTAACAAGCACCAGGCAAGGCCTACAGGAAAGGCAGGGACCTGGAGAGAAATCCCTCCAGCTCAACGGGACTGATGAATCCTGATCAATTTCCTTCTTCCTGCACTTTGGGCCTAGTAAACTCAATTTGTTTTTCCTTCTCTCAGAGATCTCTGGCCCGCACTCCTTGTTGTTCAGTATTTGAAAGCTTTTCCCCAATATTTTGTCTAATTGTTGTTTATGGTGCGCGGTAAATAAATCTCAGTAATTCTGTTATGGACACAAGTGGAAATTATATTAATGCTACATTTCTGTGATGGGGTGGACTCAGTACAGACCTACAAGGATAGGCCAGTGTGCTACAGAGTAAAATAGTCAGAGGGGATCCTAAAAGAAGAGAAAAATGTCTTTTGGAGGTGTAGAGTTTCTCATGGGATTAGATATTTAAGGCTCTCCTATCTTGATCTCAAGAGCTGGATTAAATTTAACTTGGATTAAATATTTACCTATCATCTATCAATCATCTGTCTATCTATATATCATCTATCTACCCCCTATCTACCAACTATCTATCAGATCTATCTATCTATCTATCTATCTATCTATCTATCTATCTATCTATCTATTATCTATCAGACCTGTCTATCCATCTATCTTTCTATCTATGTGTATACAGCAGGTAAAAACTGACAAGCATGTTGTAAGCACTCTAGAAATAAAGATAATATTATTATACAGAGCATTAGGAGAAAGTTTAAATACTAGCAACAACAATAATAAAACAGTTAAAATATTAAAGTGGATTATGAAAGCAGGCTTAAGTTTACTTAAATAATTTGTAATAAGTGAATCCTGGACTCTAAAAGTACATAATAACTTAAGTAATTTAATTAACACTCATTTATTCCTCATATATTTCAAGTAAAAGCATGACTTTGAGCGTGATATTAATTAAATGATTATGCAAATACAACTCTCTCTCTCTCTCCTTACATATTGCCACAGTCCTGGGTTGAATGTTGGATTGCTATCTAGGAAGCCAATCTAGGACCAACTAGCTGTTTAAAATTTAATTTATTAAATCCGCTACAACATAACTGCAGATCTCATTTCTGGCACAGTTCTTAAGGTGACCATAATGATGTGAACTAAATCCAGGGCCAGTTTTATGGGTTTACAACATGTACATTCACACAGACTCCTGTACCTGGCTTAATGCCCTACTGTCACCATCTTGAAATTCCTAATAATTTTTGAACAAGGGGCCCAGATTTTTCATATTGCACTGAAGCCCCCATAATTGTTTGGCCTCATTCTGACTAAATTAGGAGTTAGCTTTATGAAGGCCCAGGCTGTTGAATTCACTAATGCAAGGAGACATTGCTGCAAATCCTGGAAATGAGGAACATTTCAGGTAGCAAGCATGTGATTTTGCTTCAATAGCTGGAGCTCTGACTCTTACTGATCTCTTGTCAATAATGGAAGATTAAACAAACACTCTTACTAACTTGGGTTCAGTATTTGTCAGGGCTGATCATGCTAAAATTCAGTGGTCAATCTGTGACTTTTCTTTGTAATATAATAGGATTTACTCCAGAACAGATGTTGTTAATTTATATTTTAAAGCTAGGACTTTTTCATTTGCACAGACTGAAAAAAATAATAATTTATATGAAAAGTTTAATTGCCACTGTCCATTAGATACAGAGATCTTGACAGTCTAAAAGTATTAATCTGGGACATGTGAACACAAGCAGAAACTAAATGCAATTGAATCACACTATGAAGATTTTCCACTAAAGCTAAAGAGAGATTGATAGCTAAATATAAATATCTGGAATGGTATCCAACGAAGATGAATGGAAAACTCATTTTTTCCACTTAGTAGCATAAATTAAATTCTACTTTGTATGCACATATTCTTTTAAGGTAACTTTTTCCCCCTTTTCCTCATTCTCTTGATTTCACGATTTTCAATTTTCCCCATTGACATAGATCTCTTTTCTTCTATCTCAAGACCAATTTTCTTTTAAAATGAGTTCCACAAGGGTAATAAAGTATATTTCATAATTGCACATGGTTTTCTAGGGATCTATGCTTAAATGAACTATTTAGATTTTTCTTCGATAGGAGGGAGAGGGAGACATTTCATAAAATATCTTACTTGTCTTTGCATATTTAACAATGCTATTTCATTTAATCATCTCAAAATCTCAACTCTGAGTGATTATATGCATAATTTTACTAGATGTTTTTGTTATTTGGAAAATTATATAGCACACTTCATTTTACTACCAAAGAAAATGTGCCCATTTAAACACATCTGAAGACATACCTGATGTTTTTAAAAACTAATTGATAATAGCTTATTTTATTTATTAGCTGATACCTCTTGAGCATTCAACATATCCCCACATAGATTTTATATATATGGTTTGACATGATGTGGGTATTATCAACATTTTTTAAATGACTAAATTAAACAATGTAAAGGTTGCCTTACATTTACATATGGATGAACTCTAAACAATTCTTTATGTTTATACAATTAGTAGTATTCCATTCAAAAAATGGAATTTGAATCCGTCTAACTTGAAGTCCACGCAATTTCCACTATATTATGAGAGAAGTGGAGATTTTTGACCCCTAATTAGGTAATTGGAAAATTCCTGTTTTAGAGCCTCAAAGTGATCAGGGATAATATTTAGAGTCAATAGAATGGAAAGAGACCATGGGTGTGCATCATGAAAAGTTCACAGGGTAAAGAAACTTCCGAATGTAGTATCTGTTTTTATTAAGCTCTTTAAATATAGACTGTTTGGAGCATAAGAAATGTTTGTCAAGAAATCTGCCAAGCCATCTATCTATCTACCTAACCATCTGTAATTGCACTATATGGATCCTCAGATTAATAATATAGTTAAAACAGTGTAGCTACAGTCTAATATTTTATAATAGTTATTGTTAACTAATTTGTTTATTTCACAATAAATTCCATGAATGTTTGATAAAACCTGAGGTCATACAGTAATATAGCCATTAAAATACTATCTTTTCATATTAGACCATCTGGGTTCCAACTTGGTTTCTTCATTTGCAAGTTAATTTAGCAAATAATTAATCTCTCTAAGCTTAGGTTTTCTCATCTAAAAAATAGGCTGTCTAAAGTTAACTATCCCTTAAGATTTTTGTAAGAATATAAGCAATGTAATATATGTAAAAGGCACTATCTGGGACATAGGTGGCAGTCAATATGTGGTAACTGTTATAATCAAATGAGGCTTCAAATTTCTAAAATTGCTAGACATGTTCTGGAAACTTTATCCAATTTAACTGGAAATGAGTTAAAATATATTCCAATTACTGAATGATTGTAAATCACCAGAAACACGCAAAATGAATACAGTTGAGTCACAAAAATGGATATGTAGAAATTAAGTCAAGTAGTGAAAAGTCTGGATACACTTCGTAGTTAATTTTTTATGAACAGTAGTCTGTGAAAGTCAAAGAATATGAAAGATGAAAGCATCTTTTCCATAGCAATGAAAAATCTATCTAAATATAGGTCTCACAGGGCGAATGTAATTTATGTGCATTTTCTATATGTTCTCTTTGCCAAGGACATTGTCACACTTCACATATTGATGTGGAAGCAAGATTTCTATATCAGTTAAGAATATCCATTCTTAAGTTATATGACATATATGTGATATATGATACATATAAAATATAACATATACAATATATAATATATACATATGTAACATATTCTGTATACATACATTTTATATATAACATATAATATATACATATGTTATAATATATAATTTCCTCTCCAAAACTATGAATATGTAGTTTTAATAGAAGCCCTACTTAGTTCTTTGTTCCTCTTAAAGTCTCTAGCAATTTTTTGATACCAGATGCTTTTCTAAAAACAATCAAATGAATTATTCATAGAATTGTTTTTTGTTCAATTACTTGTAATACTGGAAATGCATTATAATGTGTAATTATATTTTTCCAACATAATTACTAAGTATAATGACAATGTATAATTCTTTATGAGACTACATGAAGAAAATTTCACTGCTCATGCATAATGCTATAATAGTTACACTTTGTTATTCCAAAAAATTATTATGATTTATTGTTTTAAATAGACCGTAAGATAATTTCACAGACAGAAAAAAATGATTTTCTGTTTAGGGTGAGTGAGATACCACTTTGAAAATTAAAAAAAATTTGGAAATTCTATCATAATATACTTCAAGCTCATGTGTTTTTATTTATAGTATAATATAATTTACACAAATTGGTACTTGATTTTCCATGAAAGACATGATAAAAAACGTTTTGGTGAATTAAAATTTTCTCATACAAATCAGACTCTTGTGTGAAAATAAAATAATGTATATCAAATTATATTTTTCCAGGACCAAAATACATGTTAGTGTTATATAAGGACTTTTAGGAATTTTGGTTTTCTATTTTTGGTCATTGAATCTCCTTCACTAAGTGATTGTTTTAGTAAGTTCAGCTACATCAAATTATTTAGAAACTATGCTTCTTGTGAGTAGTTAGCAAACTAGAAAATCTGAGTCACCCTAATGTTGGTGAGGTTTATAATTGACACAGTTACTCTTCACTCATAATTCAAAAGAACATCATAACAAAAGTAATTCTAAATTCCAGTTTTCCATATAACACAGTTTAAAAGCTTAAAGGAACAAAATTTGCTGTAATTATATTTATTCAACAGCAAAAAGCTTGTTTCTACTATGTCTAAAGATAAATTATCTTGAATTGTTTTACCTCACTTTTTTCTACATAATAAAAATGCAAATTGGAATTTGTCTTAAAGAATAATTTTGTTTTATTGGACATGTTAACAGTGTGAAATTTTTCACGTATGTGCACCAAGAGAACTACAAAATTCTTTGTCAAGGCTACTATCCACAATTCCATTAAAAATGCAGTTTTTATTTTTATGAGAAAAAAGCACCTAATTTCAGAGATACCAAAAATTCAGTTAAAAGTAGGTCCGTGTAAATGGCCTGGAAGAAATCTAAATCACATCGTGCATGAAAAGCAGAGAACACAGAAATAATGTAAAAACATTTGTTTATCTTCTTTTAGGCTGCTCTGTCCCTAGATTTATCTGAATGCTAAACATAAACTTTCATGGTGGTTAGGTATGGTTTCATATGGAGTCTTTGATTTTGGGTTCGATTCCTTTTGTTAACATGCAAAGACAAAAATATTTCATACATGCTGAATATTGGTTTGTGAAAAACAGTTAACAGCACTACTGAAATTTCTCTTCTAGTTAGGGCTTTTATGTGTGATTTCGGTTTATTTGAAATAATATACAAACATTATTGAAAACTGAAAGAAAAAATGTATAAAAAACTCTTACCTTTGAAAGTTTGGTTACCCCCAAAAGTGTGTATTTATATATTGGTAAGTTGTCATTTTTAGAATAAAATTTTAATCACAAAATTTACTTTAGTACATTTAAAGGATGACACATAAACGCAGGCTGATGCAGAAAATTAACTGAATGAATCTGAGATCAAAATTAGAATATGTAAACTATTTCTTTAAACATTCCAGTTCCTGAATGTGTAAAAATAAAAATACAATAAACATAGCTGCAACAAAATTATGGCAAAGACGATATTTCTGAAACCTTTTATATATCAGAGACATTAAATTTTCCTCCACAATTTTATATTTTCTCATTATAAATATCAATTAGTTTATTTAAAACCACTTTGCTACATTAATACAAGTAGATAATATGGGTCTACACAAATAACTCACACATTTAAATTTTAATATTCTTTAATGAAGAAACAGTAACTTTTGCTCCAGTTAGGGAGATTGACTTTTGTTTTATTTAACTCTTAAAGTTAATTTGAATTATGCTGCATATTAAAATATTTTCTTTTTCTATACGAGCTTTCTGGGATAAAGCATGAACAGACACATCTATTATACTGAATGTTAAAATAAAAGAGTTGAAATACATGTGAGAGGTTTAGGACTTTTTCCTCAGAGTGAGTGTTAGCTCCACAGCACATGGAATGACGTTTGAAAGCAAGTGACATTTTAGAAATTTCTTTAATGAATTTTTCATTCAAATGGCATTAGATAATATTCTGATAATGTAGCTGTACAGCATATTCTGGATACATTATCCTTGGTTAACTAATACTAATATGCATAAATAGATATATAGGAAGAAGACCCAGTAGGATGTAAGTTTAAAATATTGAAGTTCTATTCACCAAAACATTTTGAGGGACTTGCGTGTGCCAGACAATAAGGAAAAGAGGCAATTTCCTGGATCCTTTGATTTGTGGAAACGTAGTCCACTTAACCCAAGTATTGTAGCAATAAAGTGGTCTTTTTAAAGATGTGTTTTTCTTTATGAGTTGAAGAAAAACATTCTATGAGTTTCCAATCATATATATTTATTTAACTGTGTGTGTTTGTTTCTCTGTGTAAACGTATATGTGTAGTGAATGGCTCAGATAATTCCTTATACTGAAATATCTAAAAACTACTTCAGCCTTGGCTTGTTAATACATAAGAATTAAATTGATAAATATTTAATTCTTTTTTATGTTTTCAATTTTCATGACTACAAATCAGGTAATATTTCCTGTACCCACTGCCATCCTAATTAGAAGGTAGAATGAACGCTTCTGTCCATTGTACCCTATATATATTTCTGCCATAGATCCCATAATTAATTATGGTGATTATTTCATTGTGTTGTATTTTTTATTTAATTTAATGTTTTTTTTCCATTTTTATTTTAGATTCAAGAGCACATGTCCAAGTTACTTATTAGGGTAGACTGCATGGTGCTGAGGTTTGGGCCTCAGAGAGCAGAGAGAGAGTTCTTCTGAGAGTTTTTCCTGTTACCCAGTGAGCATAGTACTCTTTCTAACAATATTTATCTTAAAGGTAATGATCATATATCTTTAATGTTTGTTACCCTCGTTCAGCATGATTCAGTATTGATATATGCATTATGAATTGATGACGGTTTGTGTTTGAATGAATCATGACTGGTGGGAGAATGTGGGAAACACACCCATAGAATTAAGAAAGATTAAGAATAAGAAAGATGCAAAGGCATAAGAATGACACAATGGACTCTGGGGACTTAGGTTGGAAGGGGAAGAGGGACACAAGACTACAAATTGTGTGCAGTGTATACTGCTTGGGGGATGGGTGCACTAAAATCTCATGAATCACCATTAAAAAACTTATGTAACCAAACACCACCTACTCCCCAAGAAACCATGGAAATAAAAATTTTTTTAAAAAAGATGAAGAAAGATAAGATTAATTAAGATCACCACAAAAATAATTCGAAAACAGAAGTCTTCCTATAAAAATCAAGGTCTGGCTGGGCATGGTGGCTCATGCCAGCACTTTGAGAGGCTGAGGCGGGCGGATCATGAGGCCAGGAGTTTGAGACCAGCCTGGCCAGTATGGTGGAATCCTATCTCTACTAAAAATACAAAAATTAGCCGGGCATGGTGATGCACACCTGTAATCCCTGCTACTCAGGAGGCTGAGGCAGGAGAATCGCTTGAACCTGGGAGGCAGAGGTTGCAGTGAGCCAAGATAACGCCACTGCATGCCAGCCTGGGCAACAGAGCAAGACTCCACCTCAAAATAAATAATCAAGATGTGTCACTAGAGTAACATATTCTGATAAATAAATGAATACAATACTTACATTAGAGATAAAATTAATGTAAGTTACTAAAAGTATTAGAGTTCTTCTGAGAAACAGAACCAATAGGATAGATAGATGATAGGTAGATACATACGTACATACATAGACAGACAGATAGATAGATAAGATGCAATTTATTAAGGGAATTGGCTCACATGATTATGAAAGCGGGGAAGTCCAAGATCAAGTCACCAGTAGATTAGGGCCATATCACTCTGTTTCCTAGATGGCACACAGAATGCTGCATCCTCTGGAGGGAAGGAACTCTGCCCTCACATGGCAGAAGAGCAGAAGAGAGTGAACTCACTCCCACAAG